>NC_056733.1:286267545-286280045 GCF_019279795.1 Protopterus annectens
TTATTTGGTAAGTTAGAATTACCATCAGACATTACTTTTTTAGAAAAAATAGGTTTTAATACAGTATTCCTGCCTTGTAATACTTGCTCTCTCTCATTAATGAGTGTATCATATTTATAACCTCTGATATGGAAAAGGAGGGAGTACTGGTTGGCTAACAAAGAGGCTACAAAAGCCGTTGCAAGAATAAAGAATATGGCATCAGAGGCACTCTACTAACTTCTGGAAAGTGACTCAGTAGAAGGCACAAAAAAACTTTATCAGGTTGCAAGGCAAAGACAGAAAAATAAAGAAAATAGTCAGACACTCTGCATAATGGATGCCAGCAACAACTTACTCACAAGTCCACAGGGCATCAAAAGCAGATGGAAGGAGTACTTTCAGCAGCTTCTGAATGAAGAAAACTCCACAGAAGCCATACTGCCTCAGACACAGCCTACAATGTGAGAAGAAGAGGAGACCATCATAGAACAAGTAAGACTAGGACTAAGTCAGGGAAAGCAGCCGGCTCAGACTAGGTCACTGCAGAGATGATCAAGATGTTGGGTGAGATAGGGGTGAAATGACTCCTGAGAGTACTCATAGCAGTATGGAGAGAAAGGTGTATCCCAAATGACTGGAGAATAACCATACTAGTGCCATGTACAAGAACAAAGGGGACATCTACAACTGTGGGCAGTACAGAGGTATGAGACTCCTATCACACTGTATGAAAAGTTCTGGAGAGGGTGACTGATAATAATACGCATAGTAGTACAAAGTAAGATGGGAGATGATCAGTTCGGATTCAGATCAGGATGCATCACAACTGACCTGATGTTTGTAGTGAGAAAGATAGTTGAATAGTTGAGAAGAAGCTAGAGATGAGGAAAGAGTGTACCTGGGCATTCCTAGACTTGGAAAAAGCATATGACAAGGTCCCAAGAAAGCTGATTTGAGCAGTCCTGCAGTGGTTCACAGTCCGAGGAACATTGGTAGAATTAGTGCAACCTCTGTACATGGACCCAGTGACTCAAGTATGGACAGTGTTCTTTCTCACAGAAGAGTTCCCAGTGGGAGTGGGCATGTATCGGGGTTACATTTGGAGCCCACTGCTGTTCATAGTGGTGATGTATTACATTAGCAAACTGGTTGGAGGGGACAGATCATCAAAGTTGCTGAGAACTTCAGCGAAGGACACAAGAATGGAATTCAGAACTGAAGGCAAATGTGATGAAACTGAGTACAGCTAAGAGTTGGAATTGTTGCAAATGGGGGAAACCAGAAGAAGCTGAGAACTGAGATAGAAGGGAAAATGGTGGAGCAGGTTAACAGCTTCAAGTACCTGGGAGAGGGTGGTTGAAGACAAGTCTGAATGAAGAGGTCAAAGCCAGAATCAGAGGGG
Source organism: Protopterus annectens (assembly GCF_019279795.1). Taxonomy (NCBI): domain Eukaryota; kingdom Metazoa; phylum Chordata; order Ceratodontiformes; family Protopteridae; genus Protopterus; species Protopterus annectens. Next base: position 286,268,930 of record NC_056733.1, read on the forward strand.
CTGTAGTCAACTGGCACAGAGTACCAGCTGCAATATATGACAGACAAATGTCAAAGTAGCTGTAAAATAAAGTTTACAAAATAGTGGTGTGACCAGTAATACTGTATGGAACAGAAACATAGGCAGTAAAGGCAGACCAGTTGAAGAAGCTCGAGGTGACAGACATGCAGTGCCTGAGATGAGTGGTAGGATGCACACAGTGGGACAGACAAAGAAATGAGGAAAAAAGAGCAGAGGCCAAAGTAGCTCCATTTGCAGAAAAGGTCAAAAAGAACTGATTATGGTGATACAGGCCCATGTGCAGAAAAGTAGAAGGCAATCTGGTGAACAAGATTTGGGCAGACAGGAAGAAGGCAAGAGGAAATGAGGGCATCCAGCAAAGAGGCGGATGGATTGTGTGAGAGACCTGTGACAGTCAGGCATGAATGCTGAAGAATGCAGGAGAGTGGCACTGAATAGAGAGAAATGGTGACAGATGACATGACACCCTGACCTCATATAGAAAATGGGAAAAGGGGGTGATGATGAGGATAGACAATGGTGATACACATGCGCGCACGCGCGCGCACACACACACACACACACACACACACACACACACACACACACACACACACACACTCTCACATATTTATTTATATTCATACACACACACACACACACACACACACACACACACACACACACACACACACACACACACACACACACACAAACACATATGGGGGTCTACCTGGCTTTGTCAAAATCTCATATTATCAAATCTCAGTTTGCCGACACTCAAAATATCAAACTCCTATTTCATCGAAGCAGCGGAACAATGAAGATCTTCCCAGGGTAAGTAACCTGTTGTGAGAGACTGTGAACTTTGCCCTTTTCCCAAATGTAATGCAATCTCGAAGTTAGTATATTTAGTTAGGAGGCGTGGGAGGCACAGCCCCCCACATTTGGGGGCATGGGGGGCATTACCCCACACCTGGGTGGGTTAGGGATGGTGTGGTTTAAGTGTTGTTTCTTTTTGGGTAAGTGATTACTTACCCTGCGAAGATCTTCATTGTTCCACTGTTTTGATGAAGTGAGGGTTCAATATTTTAAGTGTTGACAAACTGAGATTCGATAATACTGGATTTCAATGAAGTCAGGTAGATCCAGATAAATATATGTGTATATATATATATATATATATATATATATATATATATATATATATATATATATATATATATGTGTGTGTGTGTGTGTGTGTGTGTGTGTGTGTGTGTGTTGTGGTTTTCTTATACTTGTTGGCTTTGCAGCTGCCCACCCATACTGTATATTTGATCTGTGACACACCTCCTAGTCTAGTGTCATTAGTTAATTCAATCTAATAGAGAACATTTGTGAAGGTCAACCCACTCAGATTCTTAACCTTGAATTAACTTCTGTTCCAGCTTTCTCCATTTCCACTTTACTGAAAAAAAAATTCTAAGCTTGTTTCCTCCCTTTCCTGTAACAAGTCTAGTCCAGATACAGATTTGCTGTATCCAGGCCTGTTTGTAAGCTCCCGAGCACCCCCACCCGCTTAACTAGGGTTAAACTATTCCTGGCGCCATAAAGTCTGCTCTTCAAATTTTCCCTTGCAACTAGCCAGCTTCTTAGTTTTAGCCCTCAAATCTGTTTCTTTGAGCTCAGCACTTGTTCAGAACTTGTTGTAAGGACTAAATAAGCTACAAATTACTACAGCACTCATCTTTCCTCACTTGTCTAGAGGAAAACAGTTTTTAGTACTTAATAAATAAGCACCTATCCAGGCATGTCTAAAGGTCAGCTCCCGGTGTTTTCTCATGTCTACCTCATGAATATGGGCATCTTGGGGCAATGCAGCAATTGCCTCATGTACACAGACAACCCTCTCCTCCTACCACCCAACACTACGACCTGTGAGAGATGCACTTATATAGCCAAACTGGAAGCAAAGCTCTCTTCATTGAAAACTGGACTAGACAGTCAAGAGGAGAAGGTAAACACTTGCACCACACCACACTCATCATATAGTCCTTCAAAACCTACACCACCAAAACACACACACAGAAGCATAAAACACACACCTACATTCATGGAGGCTCTCAATAAAAATCTGCCCAAACAACCGAGACCTCCAAAGCAGAAATGCAAGCAACCTCCACTCCCCAACACAACCCAAATGACACATAGCCCACATACTCAGTGTGCCACTCAACTAGAGCCCATAAGGCATAACGTACCCAACACTCTAGTCATAGGTGACTCTATAGTCAGGCACAATGATGTTCCACTCTCCAGGCTAAACAAGGAGAAAGTTACTGTCAGCTGCCTGTCGGGTGTCAGGATCTGCCACATAGTGCAAGCACTCAGGTCACTCTACAACAAGTACAAATATGACTCTGTCATTGTCCATGTTGGTGTGAATGACCTGAGATGTACCTCCTTGGACTGCATGAAAAGAGACATGGAGGAGCTCTCCGATCTTGTAGCCCAGGCAGGTATGACCCTAGCCCTGAGTAGCATCCTACCATCACCCAGAATGATACCACAGTACAAGGACAAAATGACTGACTTCAACAATTGGCTAAGCTTCTGGTGTCATTCTAAGGGAATCCAGTATCTGTCTGTCTGGGATGACATGATCGACAGACCACGATGCTTTGCCAGAGATGGCCTGCACCTGTCGCCCTTGGGATTCCGGATACTGGCAAAGGCTCTTGCCACCCCTATAGTGCTTTTTTTAGGCAAGGTTCAAATGACAAATTCACCACCATAACAGGTACAAGCAAGCAAAATCTAAGGGTAATGCTACTCAATGCTAAAATTCTAAACCTCAAAAAGGCATTCACTCGAGGCACTCCTTAAAATGGCGAACATCGACATCTGTGCAGTGATGGAGACCTGGTTCAAAGCTCCGGAGAGCACCCCTGCATTACCAGGCTATAATTCATACCACACCTTTCGGCCACCTAACCTGGACCGAAACACTAAAGGTGGAGGTGTGTCTATATTCATTAAGGATATCCACACCTCCAAGCTAGTTGCTCAGCATAATGCATCCGAGATTATCCAAGTTCAACTAACTCTGGGCAAGTCTGCAATCCAGATTGTAGCTTGCTACAGACGCCCCACCATGGCCCAAGATTCCCACTCCTCTTTTCTTGATACACTGGAAAATATTAGGGTATACCCCAACACCCTAATAATGGGGGATTTCAACTACCCCACCATTAATTGGGAAAACTACTCGTGTACCAACTCTTTTGCTCAACGTTTTCTGGAATTCATCAATTCCAATGCCTTGGATCAACTTATCCACATACCCCCACCAGGGGGCAGCAATATCCAAGACCTGGTCATTACCAACATGGGAGACCGGTGTTCCACACCAGAGGTCAATTCCTCGTTGGTCAGGTCCAACCACAAGCTAATCACCCTAGACATCCACATCCCGCTCCCACCACCATTAGGAAAACAACCGTAAAACATTACTCCAAAGCCAACTTCACACTTCTTAAGACAAAAGTGGCAAACTTCACGACACCCATGTAGATGAACAATAGAAGTACGACTGCTGAATCATACACAAATGCACTTTATAAGCACTTACACAAGTGCATGGATCGTGCTATCCCTAACAGAACCAAGATGTTATCCTCCAAAAAAAGGAAGCTGATCTGGTGGTCTTCTGCCATAAACAAACTCTACAACAGAAGAAAGAAACTGTTGCAAAAAATAGTAAAATCCTATGATTGGAGGAACTCCCTGGTCAACCTCAGTAAGAAGGTGAGATCCCTCATAAAATCCTCCAAATCTAGTTATGAAAACAAAATCACCACTGATTCTCAAGACAACCACAATGCATTCTATAGCTATGTCAAGAATCTCAATGGCAACACTCAGATCTTCTCTGACTTACAGCACAATGGCACTAAATATACAGAACCAACTGATATTGCCAACATCCTGGCATATAGGTTCAGTGCTAACTTTACCCCCCTCTCACCCCCTAAAGGGACCATCTCTATACCGGAAGAATGCAAATTTCCTGTAATCATGGTTGCACAGGTAAAAACCTCACTCTTCAAAGCCAAGAACACAGCATCCATGGAACCTGACAACATCCCAGGATGCCTTCGTCATGAACTACAGAATGAACTGTTACCCCACTTAAATACCATGTTCAGTCATAGCCTCACCTCAGGCTTTATGCCCACTGAATGGTGCACCACGACGGTTATCCCACTCCACAAATGGGGAGCCATGACAGACCCTGGGAACTACCGCCCCGTTAGCCTGATGAGCCTGGTCTGCAAGGCCATGGAACGTATCATCATGGAACTGATAAACAAAGACATTGGAGATCTCCAAACTCTGGACCCCACACAGTTAGGGTTTGTAAAAGGCAGATCATGTCTCCTAAACCTGATAGACTTCTTTGAAGCAGTCACCAAAGCCATAGATGAGGGTAAGGTGGTTCACACAGCCTATCTAGATCTCGCCAAGGCGTTCAACACCATCACCACTCTGGAATTATAGATAAACGCACTAAACTAGGTATAAAGCCCTCTGTCACAAGATAGGTTGCAAACTGGCTTACTGACAGAACCCACACTGTGAAAGTAGCACACTCCAAATCAGACTTCAGACCAGTGACAAGTGGAGTACCACAGGATTCAGTCCTGGGTCCTCTCCTGTTTGGTATCTACTTCTCTGAAGTACAGGCTAACACAGAAGGTCTTTGGTTAACTAAGTTCACAGATGACTGCAAACTAGGAGCCATAATCAAAACTCCTAATGATGTGGACATCCTATAAAAGGGCCTCACTGAGACAGATGCCTGGTGTCAAAGCCATGGCCTCAAGCTCAATGCCAAAAAGTGCATTGTCATCCCCTTTGGTAAAAACTCTGTACCCATGAACTACCACATAGGCGGTAGTCTACTTAACACCAAAAGTGTGATAAGAGACCTTAGGACACAGGTGGACAGTAGTCTCTCCTTTGATAATCACATTGCCACAGTGGTCAGGAAATCATTCTACATGGCACACCTCATCACAAAAGGTTTCTCATCTAGAAAAAAAGAGGTCATTGTTCCCTTCTACTCATCACTCATTAGACCCATTATAGAGTACAACGCCCCTTTTGGTATGTACCTCATAAGACATCTACAACAACTGGAAAGGCCACAGAAATACCTCACAAAGAGGATTACTGGCCTCAAACAGATGCCCTATGCAGACTGTCTCAAAAAACTCCAGCTTTACTCCACCGCATATCACCTACTCAGAGGTGATCTCTGCATAACATACAAAGCTATGTCAAACCCAGAGCTGTTGGACATGCTCCACTTAAAGAAATCCCAATCCCTACGAGCTACACGCTCTAAGGACCTAAACCTTGTCACCATAATAAACAGAACATGCTGGAGGGATAGATTCCTGTCCCAGAGACTTCCCATACTCTGGAACGGACTACCTATCTATGTCAAACAGAGCTCCTCATTAGCACTCTTCAAGAAAAATCTTGATGATTGGATGGGTAATAGGAAATTCACCCTGGGGATCACTTCTGTGGCTCTGCTTGACAGGGGCACAGGAAAATAATTTTCTTGGGTGGTGAAAGCCATGGTACTTTTTTGGCTAGGCTTGTACAGGCCCTAGGGCCAATAGCCTAGTACCTACCTATGAACCTATATGTGTGTATATATATATATATATATATATATATATATATATATATATATATATATATATATATATGTACACACACACACATACACACACACACACACACACACACACACACACACACACACACACACACACACACACACACACACACACATAGAGATAGAGACACACATATATTCATATGTTAGGGTAAAAAATCTAAAAAATAATAAACGTACAATAAGCTGGTTGCATAAGTGTGCACACCCTTAAACTAATACTTTGTTGAAGCACCTTTTGATTTAATTACATCATTCAGTCTTCTTGGGTAGGAGTCTATCAGCATGTCACATCTTGACTTGGCAATATTTGCCCACTCTTCCTTGCAAAAGTGCTCCAAATCTGTCAGATTGTGAGTGCATCTCTTATGCACAGCCCTCTTCAGGTCACTCCACAGATTTTCTATTGGATTTAGGTCTAGCTCTGGCTGGAACATACCAAACCTTTAATTTTCTTCAGGTGAAGCCATTCTTTTGTTGATTTGGATGTATGCTTGGGGTCATTGTTGTGTTGAAAGGTGAAATTCCTCTTCATCTTCATTTTACTAGCAGAAACCTGAAGGTTTTGGGCTAAAAGTGACTGGTATTTGGAACTGTTCATAATTCCCCCACCTTGACTAAAGCCCAGTTCCAGCTGAAGAACAGCAACCTCAAAGCATGATACTGCCACCACCATGCTTCACCGTAGAGATGGAGTTCTTTTAGTGATGTAAAGTGTTGTTTTTGCGCAAATGTACCTTATGGAATTGTGGCCAAAAAGTCCACCCTTGCTCTCAATAGACCATAACACATTTTCCTACATGCTTTTAGGAGACTTGATGTATTGTTTTGCAAATTTTAGCCAGACCTGGATGTTTTTCTGTGTAAGAAAAGGCTTCCATCTTGCAACTCTACCCCATAGCCCAGACATATGGAGAATACGGGAGATTGTTGTCACATGTAGTACTCAACCAGTACTTGACAGAAATTCCTGCAGCTCCTTCAGTGTTGCTGTAGGTCTCTTTGGCAACCTCCCTGACCAGTTTTCATCTTGTCTTTTCATCAATTTTGGAGGGATGTCCAGTTCTTTACAATGTCACTGTTGTTCCATATTTTCTCCACTTCTTGATGACTGTCTTTACTATGTTCTATGGTATATACATTGCTGTGGAAATTTTTTTGTACCCTTCTCCTGACTGATGCCTTTCAACAATGAGATCCCTTTGATGCTTTGTAAGCTCTCAGCAAACCATGGCTTTTGCTATAGCAGGCAAATGAGTAAATGTTAGGAAAATCCTACTAGGACAGCTGAACTTTATTTGGGGTTAATCAGAGTCTCTTTAATTGGTGGCAGGTATGTACCCAAGAAGTCAGAATGTTGTGATTAAATCAAAAGGTGCTTTAACAAAGTATTAGTTTAAGGGTGTGCACACTTATGCAACCAGCTTATTGTACTTGTTTTATTTTTTATATTTTTTCCCCTAATAGATTTGTTTGTTTTTCAGTTGAATTGTACAGGTTATAGGTCACATTAAAGGTGGGAAAAGTTTTGAAATTATTTATTATGGTCTCATTTTTTTATATCAGAAAAACCTGGCATTTTAACAGGGGTGTGTAAACTTTTTATATCCACTGATATATATATATATATATATATATATATATATATAGAGAGATATATATATATATATATATATATATATATATATATGTCGACACACATGCACAAACACACACGCGCACACACACACACACACACACACACACACACACACACACACACACACACACACACACACACACACACACACACACACACATATATATACGTATATATATATCAGTTGATCAAGTTTTCAGAAACTCACACTCTATATGGTCGAGACCATGTGATCAAGTTTTTGAAAACTTGAACCTCTTGAATGGAGATCGCAGTACAGCGCGGACTGAGAAATTTACCCATTTTCTTTAACATTATATACATATATATATTATTCATGCATATATATATATATATATATATATATATATATATATATATATATATATATATATATATATATATATATATATATATATATATATATATATTGACATTTGATTACCAGGAAAGTCTAACTGGGTAGACGCCCATTTTCAGTGGAGGCACAGGAAGAAAAGTTCCAAAAGATATATATATATATATATATATATATGGATCTAGGACTTTTGAACGAAAGTTCAAAAGCCCGAATCCATTACCACCGAACACACTTTAATGAAAGTGCTTTCATCGAAAAAGCGCTTTTTTTAAAGTATGTTAAAAAAAAAAAACACAAAATCTACTTGAATGCAGGGGGGAAAGCCCCCCTCCACCCCAGATGTGGGAGGCAAGCCCCCTATACTTTAATATTCTCACTCCAAGGTCGCACTACAGTGGGGAAAAGGGAATTTTCCCTTACCGCACCGTACTACGACCGGAACAACAAACATACTTACGTGAAAATGCTGCTTCGGTGAAGAGCACTTTCTCGCAAGTATGCTCACCAAATTGGGATTCGGTGAAAGATGCAGTCGAGCATCTGTACGGATCCTATATATATATATATATATATATATATATATATATATATATATATATATATATATATATATATATATAGGTGCATAGGTGTGTACTAGGCTAATGGCCCTGATGCCTTTACAAGCCTAGCCCATAGAAGTGCCCTGGCATCGTTCCACCCAATGTTACTTCCCAGTGCCTCTATCAAGTACAACCAGTGGAGTGATCCCCAGATTGAACTTTCTATTACCCATACACTCATCAAGATTTCTCTTGAAGAGGGACAGTGAGGTGCTCTGCTTGACATGTATGGGAAGTCTATTTCAGAACATGGGCAGTCTCTGGGTGAGGAACCTTTCCCTTCAGCATGTTCTGTTGATTGTGGTAATGAGGTTGAGGTCTCTGGAGTGTGTGGTGCAGAGGGATTGAGATTTATTTAGATGTAGCATTTCTAATAGAGATGGTCAGACATGGCTTTGTAAGTCAAGCAGAGATCGCCTCTAAGTAGGCGATATGAGACAGAGAATAGCTGGAGTCTTTTGAGTCTGTCCGTGTACAATATGTGTTTAATGCCTAGAATCCTCTTTGTGAGGTACTTCTGTAGCCTTTCCAGCTGTTGCAGGTGTCTAGTGAGGTACATGCCAAATGGAGCATTATAGTTGATGATTGATCTAATGAGGGAAGAGTAGAGAGAGACAATGACCTCTTTCTTCCTGGATATAAAACCCTTGGTAATGAAATGTGACACATAGAAGGACTTTCTGACCACAGTGGCAATGTGGTGGTTGAAGGAGAGGTTGCTGTAAACCTGCATCTCCAGATCTCTTATAACACCTTCAGTGTTCAGTGGGCTCCTATCAATGTGGTACTTAGTGGGAACTGAGTTTTTACCAAAGGGGATGAAGACGCATTTTTTGGTGTTAAGCTTAAGACCATGGTTTCGACACCAGTCATTGGTCTCAGTGAGGCCTTTCTGTAGGATGTCTGCATCACATGGGGAGTTAATAATGGCTCCCAGCTTGCAGTTATCTGCGAACTTGGTCAGCCAGAGTCTCTTTGTGTTGGCCTGGACTTCTGAGAAGTGGATGCTGAACATGAGAGGACCCAAGACCTATCCCTGTGGGACTCCACTCGTGACTGGTCAGCAGCCTGAGTTGGAGTTCGCTACTTTCACAGTGTGTGTTCTATCTGTGATCCAGTTTGCAACCCACCTAGTGATATAGGGGTTGATGCCTAGTTTGGTGAGCTTATCAATAATTCCTGAGTGAGGAATGGTATCAAAGGCCTTGGCCTGCTCAATGTATGCACTGCCTTACCTTCATACACAGCCCTGGTGACTGACTCAAAGAAGTCAAACAGGTTGAGCAGGCAGGATCTCCCTTTCACAAAGCCAAACTGTGTGGGGTCCAGAGTTTGGATATTTCCTATATCTTTGGTAATCAGGTCCATAATGATGTGCTCCATAGCTTTACATATCAGACTCATCAGGCTAATGGGGTGATAATTCCCAGGGTCTGTAGTCACTCCCCTTTATGGAGAGGAATGACCGTAGCACTGCACGATTCGGTAGGGACAAAGCCTGATGTGAGGCTGTGACTGAACAGGGAACACAGATGTGGTGCCAATTTGCTTTGTAGTTCATGTAGAACACAGCCAGGGATATTATTGGATCCCATGGAAGCTGTATTCTTGGCCTTGGATAATTCAGCTTTATCCTGGGCTGCAGTAATGCTGGGGGCCTGGCATTCTTCCGGTATTGTGATTGGTCCTTTGGGGGGAGGGATAAAGCTGGTACTGAATCTGTCAGCCAGTATGTTGGCAATATCTGTTGGCTCAGTATAGGGAGTACCATTGTGCAGTAACTCAGAGGAAATCTGTGTATTGCCATGGAGGTTCTTGATATAACTATAAAAGGTGTTGTGATTGTTTTTAGTGTCTGCTGCAAATCTACCCTCATAACTGGCTTTAGAGGATTTGATGAGGGATCTCAACTTTTTGTTGAGGCTAATAAGGGAGGTTTTCCAGTCTTGGTACTTCACCTTTTTCTGCAACAGTTTCTTCCTTCTGTTGTAGAGTTTATTAATGGCAGGGGAGCATCAGATTGGCTTCCTTTTTTGGAGGAGAGCATCTTGGTTCTTTCGGGCATGGTTAGTTCCATGCATTTATGTACATGTTCATACAGTACATTGATGTATGATTTGGCAGTCATGCAGCTATTTTCTATTGACATGAGTGCCATGAAGCAAGCCACCTCTGTTTTTAGGAGTCCAAAGTCAGCTTTGGAGAAGTTTTTCAAGGTGGTTACCTTTGCGGGGGGGGGGTGTGGGTGAGATGTGGGTTTCCATGGTGATTAGTTTATGGTTGGATCTGACCAGGGAGGGATTGGTGTAGAGCAATGGTCACCCATGTTAGTAATAACCAGGTCAAGGATGTTGTTTCCTCTAGTGAGTCAGAATGAGCTGGTCCAGAGCATTGGAACTGATCAATTCCAGGAAATGTTGGGCCATTGTATTGGTGTTTGAGTAGTTTTCCCAGTTGATGGAGTGGTAGATGAAGTCTCCTAGTATGAGAGTGTTGGGTTGGACCTTGATAGATTCCAGGTTGCTTAGGAATGTGGAGTGAGACTCTAGGGACATGGTTGGGGGCCTATAGCAGGCTATGACCTGGATCGCAGTCTTACCCAATGTTAGTTGTACCTGAAGTATTTCAGATGCATTATGCTGGGCTACTAGTCTGGAGGTGTGTATATCCTTTATGAATATGGAGACACCACCACTTTTGGAGCTTTGATCCATGTTTCGGGGCTGAAAGGTGTAGAATGACTTATAGCCTGGCAGCACAAGGGTGCTTTCTGCTGCTTT
>NC_056733.1:286285045-286405045 GCF_019279795.1 Protopterus annectens
AATTCAGTAACAGTGTGCTGGCAGATGGTAGGGCACGTGTCTGTGTCACCAACGACCTGGGTTCACTTAGCAATCCAGGCAGTGGAGAGCCTTAAAGGGAGGAGGCATGACAATGCTTTTTTCCTGTTCACCTTTCTTTGGGGAGGAAGGGTATATCACCCCTATGAGTTTCTGGTAGATGCTGGGAACTTGACAGGTTGCATTTGCTTGTGTGTGTGTGTGTGTGTGGGGGGGGGGGGGTTGAATACCACAGAACTTTGTCAATTCCCACAGTTAATGACATCCTCCATTTCCCTAACCTGCCCATTGTACATCCACTCCTAGACCATTTCTATGATCATGTGAGTGGGAAGATAGCAGCAATAAAAATATTAACTTTAACAGTAAATGCATTACAGAGGACAATTCAGAGATTCATGTGCACGTATTATTACAGTAGACAGGAAACCATATTTTTAATTTGTTTTCTTGGGATAAATTGATTTCTTGTTGTGGTCTCTACTGCTATAAATGTTATGGAACTGCCTTACTTAGAAGAACAGCAGTGTACTCCCATGGGCAATACAAACCACTGCTTTACAATAACTTGACCGATATATAAAGATGAGGATGAGACTACCCCACTGCAATGCAGACAGCATGATTGCTGATGACAAATGATTATTAGCTTTGCTGTTACTGAGGGGTACTAATCCTTAATTATCAGAATGTCCTTCATGGGTACAGTAAAGGAAATGGAATGCATGGGACATCAAGCCATATTCTTTTAGCAAACTTCTTGCTGCTATTCTAGAGGTACACATGAAACTGCAGACATGACATTGTGATGTCTTAAAGTCAATAACCGTGAAATAATTCATGAGAGTGCATGACAAAGATAAGTGGGGAAATTTATAAATAGGATCTAAGGAGTGTGTGTATGAGTTAGAAAGCAATAGACAGAGAGAAAAAGAGAGAGAGAGAGAAAGATAGATGGAGATATAGAGATAGGGACCAAAAAACTGAGTTTAGATTGTTGTTGTTGTTGTGTCTTTAGGCTTATCCCAGTTAGGGGTCGCCACAGCGGAACTCCGGTCCGGTAACGTTTGGTAGCGGATTTTTACGTTCTGAGTTACCAGCCCTGATGCACAACCTTCAACGAAGGCACGCTCATTTACGCATGCCTCCACACTGAAGACGCTCTAGCTGATAATCGAATGGGACAACGTCTTGCTGTGAGGTGACAGGAGTTTAGATTGTAATCATTAGAAATAAGTGTTTGTTAACACACATTAATAGAACTACTTCAGTATTTCTGCTAATACTGCATATTTTGTTAGGGTACAGTTTCAAATAAGCTACTAAGCATTGTGACTCTTTGTCTGTTAACATTTAACTAGGTAAAATATTACCTGCAATGGCACTAACTATGCTACACTAATTTACTTCATTTCTAAGACACCCAATGTGCCATAGAAATTTACAATGATTTAGATGTCACAGCAGAATTCCTCTGGGTTGCATTGCAAATGTAAATCACTAGGCTTTATGCCTTGCTATGGTTTAATATTCACGAAAAGAAATTACAATCTGACTGGTATGTAGAAACCAATAACAGTGGCTTAGTAATCCATAGTTTTCTTAATTAATAGCAGTTCAGATCATAAGAAATAATATTATGTTGAAGCTAAATAACATATTTTTGGCCATCCTTGAAAGTCAGGCTTAGAATGAACATGAAGCCTTAAACATTTTGCTAGTTATCTGATGGGACTAAGGGAAAAGAAGTATACAAGCAGGTCATCATGTGGAATTGTCATGTATTCATATCTGCTGCCTTTGTCATGTAGCTGAATACAGAGCATAGTATGTTTAGTATGAGTAAAGAAATGCTTAATTTAATAATGCCATAGCCTGTAAGAAATGAAACTACTACTAATAATGTGAAGTGTAAAGACAACGGGTATGGAACACTGAATATCAGCAATTGTTAAACTTTACAGCAAAATCAAGATGACATTTTACTGCTAACAGACAGTTCGACACATCCTGAAAATAAAGCCATCTGTTGCTTCAAAATGCATGCAGAATATAAACAGCTATGGGGCTGTGGCTTCTTACTCTTATGATCCAGAAAGAGTTCTAAAGAAGGCTGATTTGCAGTATGAAGGTCAGTCACTCACAGAGTTACTCAGTTCTCTGCTTCCATTAAATAGAGGACTGTCTCAGCTTCATCTTCAAATTTATTAAAGTGTTTTTTACGTAAACCACTAAACAATAAAAAATACAATATATAACAAACTAAAACAATGGAAAGTAGCAAAAACAAAGCAGCTATACAATGAGAATACATTTATGAATACATATAAAACAAATAAAAAAGTAAGTCATTTCAACTAATAAAATGTTGTTGTTGTGTCTTTCGGCTTATCCCGGTTAGGGGTCGCCACAGCGGAACTCCGGTCCGCTATTGTTTGGTAGTGGATTTTTACGTGCCGAGTTACCAGCCCTGATGCACAACCTTCAACGAAGGCACACCCATTCACGCATGCCTCCACACAGAAGACGCTCTAACTGAGAATCGAACGGAACAATGTCTTGCTGTGAGGCGACAACGCTACCGCAGCACCACTACCGCAGCTGTCAACTAATAAAATGTAATTACAATAAAACATGTCACCAGTACAGAGGATATGCATTAAATGTGAGGCAAGATAGATAGTTCTTTAGATAACTCTTTCAGTAGGCCAAATTAGAACACTATTAAAGCCACCAAGGTAATAGATTCCCAAGGCATGAGGCCTAATAAGGAAATGAGTGGCAGAGTTCAATACCTGAGGTGAACAATACTGAAAAATAGGTTCCTTCGGGTAAGATAGAGAACCACAATAATGTACATATCAGTCCCTCATGTCTGCAAATCCAGAAAGAAGATTATTTACATCTGTGTACACTACTTCAAAAAATAAAACTTTGTTACAAAAATGGTTTGTTTGAAACCATTCCTGCGAATTTGAAGAGAGGTAGATGTTTATGCCAGAGATCTATGATTATAAGAAGGTTTTCTAATGAAAGAAGATGCACTTTTCAGTCATTCACTCCCCTTATACCTAAATAGTTTTGTGCTCTTCACAGGGCAAATGGTTGCTTTTGGAGGAAAAGGGGCAGGCCTGTTCTACATATACTGATAAGTGTTATATACACTTGCCAGCAATACCTAAAATAGGTTCCTGCATGACTGAAGGCTTGTATGTAAAGCTCTTATTCAGAATAACATTAATCCAGATTAATGCGATTGACAAACCTGACTCAACTGGAAAAGGGATACAGTGTATCAACTCTTCATAACTAGTAAGAGAAAATTAGACTGAATGGAAAAAAATAGAATGAATTCAATGATCACATTATAGCTAAATACAGACTCCCATCTATGACCCCTTCAGAACAAGCAGAATACCTCACTCTGTTAGAAAAGTTAACAAATGAAGAAAATACTTCTAAGAACCTGAAAACCAGAACAAAGCCACCAAAATGTAAAACTTATTACCAAAATCTGTTCTGACTACCCAGCTCCTCAGAAATGATGCAGACAAACAGGAACAAGTACAGTCAGGCTTTATTTTAACATAAATCCAGTTTGCACTCCAGATAAGTGCTTTCTTCCTCCATGGACATAATCAGAACTGGATACTAAACTTTCTTCACACCTTAAATAGGTAAAATTAATCATGTGACTGTTTAAAATGCAAATCAGTTAATTAATAAATTAATTAATTAAAGAACTTGTATGAAATGTTTTAAAACAGCAGCACTTCAGTCAAATATATACTTCTTGTGACTACTCAAAATATATTCACCAATATAAAACCAATATAAAACATTAAAACAATGAAAACAAATCTTTTAAAGCACTTTGAAAGGAAATTGCATTCACATTTAACCTTAGCTGCCACAAAAGTTCCCAATACTCTAAGATGTGCTCCCATGGTTCACCCCCAGAGTTTTGTACTGCTTGTTCAAGCACAAAGAAATAAAACATCTTACTATATTCATAAATCAACTTGTGAGTAAAATGAGCACTGGAAACCTTCTAGTATTAATGTCATTAAGATGATCCTGCATTTTGACTCTTAATTTACATTCAGCTTTCCCAACATAAAAACTAGAACAATAGTCACAGAATGCCAAATATACAACCCTCTAGTGTTGCAATCATAATGAGAGTAGAACTTAATCCTCTAACACTGTTGACAAAAATTCCTGACCCTCATGTACAAATCTACATTGTGGGCAGGCTCCACGCTTCCTGGTGCCAACCCTTAAGGTGCTATCATTTCTTCAAATATGTTTAGTATTGCCTTCTAATCTCTCTTTTATGTTAAGGTTTCTAAAATAAGTAACACACAGTCTATTGCCTAACCTACTGCTTAAAAATGTTTCATACAAGAAAATACCCCAGTGTGTATGTATGAGTGGCACAATGATACAACTTTCTTGACCATATTTCATAACCAAACTATTCTCACACCCTTTACCATTATACTTGTCATTGTAGCTTGAGTAGCTGTAATCCAAGCCAACACCCAAAAGGGACCTGAACTTGTCCTTCCTTCCACTTAAAATCTCATTCTTAATATCCTCAAGCATGTTAGAATGGTAACCTCTAGCTAAAAACAATTCAACCAATCTATCAATTTCAAAAATACAAATGCTGTCATCAGAAATTATTCTCATTAGTCTGACCATCTATTCTTTGATTAAATTCCTTTTCTGTTTGTATAGCAACTGTTAAAATGTAAATAACCATTGGAAAATGTAGGTTTTCTGTAAATTATGCAGCAAAATTTATCTAACTGAAGGTCCTTGAAAAGTGTAATGTCCAATTAACTTATCATGGATTCTGAAAATTGATATGTAAATTTCAGAAAACAAGTTGTAGAGTTAACATATAAAATAAATTAGTAAACCATGACTATGAGCAAGGTACCCAAAATAACCAAGAAATCCAAGAAAATAGTACCTTATGTATAGAAAACAAAACAAAGTGCTCTTAATAAAAAAGTTTAATACATAAATCACAAACTAAAACATGATGTTTTAGTTAATGATTTATGTATTAAACTTTTTTATTAAGAGCACTTCATTTTGTTTTCCATACCTAAGGTACTATTTTCTTGGATATGAAATAAATTCTAACACATCATCTTGACTTCCTTTCCAAATAATAAAATTGCCATCCAGAAAGCAAAGGAATGTAACTATGTAGTCCAAGAAACTAGATTTGAAAGCATATTTCTGTTCCCAATGGCACATAATAGCATCAGCGTATAATGGAGTGCACGTGGCTCCCATGGCCACTCCATTTATTTGCTTGAAATATTCCCATTCAATAAATACAAAATTATTTGTTAAAATGATCTCCATCTAGGAATTGATGATGTTAATGTTTTGGTTGGACAAACATTCATAACCGCAAAATATTTTGTTAAAACAAGACCAATTTTGTGAGGTATACAAGAGAACAAATCAGTTACATCAATCATCACTAGATACAATTCAAGGTGAAAATTATTTAACTTCAGTTGCCCTGAAAAGTCCCATGAATCCTTGAGTACATAGGGATACTTGACCCTAAACTGCTTGGCCAATTTGTCCACATAAATTGCTAGTGGAAGGGGTTTTGAACCACTAGCCACCACTATGGGTCAAAATGGGGGATCAGATACATCCTTGTGGACCTTAGGGATCCCAAATAGACTGGGAATAATAGGTTGTTTCACACATAAGAATCTATAGAGCTTGTGATCAATAACCCTTTGGGCAATCAAAGCACTCAAGTTTAAATCAATATTCCTCTATGCAATGTGAATTTTATTTTTAGAAATTCTGCTGTATTGTTCCTCCTTGTTGAGAAATGAGAACATTATACCTGGATAGTCAGTGCTGTTCATGAGTACAATACTCCCCACTTTTATCAGGTCTCATAATTCGCAGATTTTCATTACTGCTAAGTTCTTTCAATAAAGTGTACTCATCCTTGGGCATATTGTACAACCGAGTACTCAAAGCTTGTGAGCAAGCTTGCTTGATATCCCTCCTACAATATTTTTCAATAATGCCAGTAAGGGGTGAAGAGGGGGAGTGACAGTGCTACTTCTAACCAGGGACCAACAGGGGTGACACTAATTGATAGGTGCATCACTATTAGTACCATAAACTAATGCTAAGTTTAATTTTATAACATAACACTTAATGCTAATAAAAAGTTCACCTAGGTCTATGTGTGTTCCAGACACAAACGTAAAATCTTTAATAAATAAATCAAAAAATCTTTGGTCAAGAACTAAGTCACAGTAATTAAATATATTGAAACCCTTAAAAACGGAAATAAAACTATGGTTCTGTGTTTCATCCATTCTCTTACCAGGGAGATTGACAGAAAAACAGTAGAAGAATGTACAGTGGGTTGATAACCATCCACAATTAATTCCACCTCCTTCCTATCCCTCTCCCCCTGACTTGACCTGTCTATCCCAAGTGAGTTGTGCTGTTGGTGGATGTTGTTCTGCTGTGCAGTTCTCTCTGACCTTCTCACCATGGGAGAGTGATGGGACGATTCTAAACAATTATTCTCAGCATTGTCAAAATTGCTAGCATCCTCTAGTTCCATGTTTGTACCAGTTGAATTTAACTCACTAGTCCTATTAACTAGTGGATAGACCAGTTTGTTTTGGTATTCAAGTTAATCCCTCTGCACTTTTTTCTGCTTCCTCCCTAGGCTGACATTAACTGCTTTATCAATTTTTTTAAAAATCTCCTGGAAATGGACTGTATTGTGCTCAAAAAGCAGAAAAAAGTGCATAGGGATCAGCTAGAATACCAAATCAAACTAGTCTATCCACTAGTTACTAGGACTAGTGAGTTACCATGAACAAATGTAAGACCAGCTATGAACTTAAGATTGCAAATAATTCAAAAGGCAACCATAAGCCCTTCTTCAAGTATATCAGAAAGCATAGAAATAGCCTACAATTCTATAACGACCTTACCTCTAATGGTACCTGCTCCTCTGACCTCAAGAACATCGCTAGTATTTTTGCAGATGGATTCTCTTCCAGCTTCACTCCACCCACCTTCCCCTCTGTCATCTCCATTCCCCATCACCACCTGAGATCAATTTGGACCAAATCCATTTGGCATTTTCCAAATGAAAAATGCTACTTCCATGTGTCCTAACAATATACCTGCATGTCTGCTGAGAAGCATAAACTCTCACCTAGTAAACCCCCTGAAATAGTCTACCCTTACCAGTCAAGCATTGTATTCCCCTAGCAAGCTTTATAACCAGACTGGACGGATCAACCCAAAGTTTCTACTTAATGGGAGATGTTGTTAGCCTCCCACTAGTACTGGAGGATGTGGCTAAACTTCTTGATAGTATCCTTCGGCCGTAATTTAGACAGAACCTATCAATCTTTAAACAGTCAAAGTTATTCTATAATACAGAGTAATATATATATATATATATATATATATATATATATATATATATATATATATATATATATATATATATATATATATATATATATATATAAACATATATATATATATATATATATATGTGTGTGTGTGTATATAGGTCTACTTCACATGACTGAAATTTCATTTGACTGAATTTCATTTGACCGAGACTATAATACCGAATTTTCGAAATACTGAAAACTCATTTAACCGAATCTCATTATACTGAATTGTAAGCCATAGACATGATGTGGGTTTCCCTTTTCCTGTGATGTGCTTGTGATAAAAAGAATTACTGTAACTTATAGTGCTGATTGCCAGAATACCAATAGTCATGTAGTACATAGTGTTGTAGTGTTTCTAAATGTGGGTATGCCTCTTTACATTTGTATGGGAAGTATCTAAAGTAATATGATGAATGTTTTGTGCATTCCCAGCAGTAGTGGCAGCATGTAGAGTACTGTAGGGCAAGTAAAAGGTATATGTCCTTTTCCCCACTGTAGTACGATCTTGGAGTTAGTAAATATATAGTAAATATAGTTGGGGGGGTGTGGGGGCACAGCCCTCTTCTTAATTTGATTTTATATTGTCTGGTTTCTATTAAGAGGTATGTAAGTAGTTTTTAAGTTCTGGAAAGAATTAGTTATTGGTGTTGTAAGTGTACATGTCTATGGTTTAAAAGTTAGTATTTTGTAATTTAGCATTGTAAGGTTTCATTATTATGAGTTTCAGTCAAGTTAGTTGTCAATATTTTGAAAATTAGGTATTTTGGTCTCGGTCAAATGAAATTTAGTCAAATGAAATTTAAGTCTTGTGACGTAGACCCATATATATATATATATATATATATATATATATATATATATATATATATAGTTAAGAAAATGGACACATTCTTGAATGTGATTGGTAAGGATGTATGTAAACATTATTTATATACCACTGAAAAGCTCTGAACTGTAGTGTACAGTACTGAGAAAGAGACTCCACCACTACCAGCAGGACTGACCTCCCATACCAGGTATGTTTTTATTTTCATTTCTACATTAAGCAAAAACATCACTTTGACCCTGAACGTAACATTTTATAAATAAAATGCATGAATTAAATGCTGTTTTTTTTGTAAGACATAATATAAGTGGTAATGTTTCTTGAGAAACTGTATGCTTAAAAGTGCAGTGCTCAGGTTATTGTAGGAATGTTTTCATGCAAGATTATTGATTATAGACATGAGAATAAAGCTGAGCACAATGAGTTTTCATTTATTAGTCAGGGAATCAACTTTTGGAAGCCCCACCCTTTTCATAGAGAAGGTGGTTAAACATTTTATGTACAACAATGACTAGAAATATAAATCTGAGTCTGTGTATAAATTATAAATTGAACAAGTCAAAGCTAAATCAGCAAAAAAGTGGTGTTGCTTCCATACAGAAAATATATTTTTAATATATTCTTTTTTTGGACTTTATCTTCCTTTTACCATCAAGCCTTCCATTGACCCATTCATTCCCTGGCATGAGTTATCCTCTGTCCAGAGGGGGGTTATCTTTTGGCAAATCCATTTAATTGAACCAAGCAAGGGTTGAGTAACAATAGACTACAATCCATGTCTAGCCTGGAGCTTTAAAATACACCCCCCATGATGGCTGATTTGTGCATTTTGCAAAGTAAGGATGTGCTATGCTTTTCCCAGTGTAAGATCACGCTTCACACACCTGGAGGAGAGAAGGCCATCATTTGAATGCAGCAATGCAGTGAACCAGATGACATTCTACCCCCCCCCCCCCAACGGTCAGCCTGTAGCTGCCTGCTTTTCACTGCCACTCCTCACCATTGTTTCCAGCACTCAAGCTACTAATTAATTTCAGGTCATTTATGTCAGAGTCACAGCTTTATTCCTTTGCATTACATAGCTGAAAGAGGTATTTCACTTTTTTACCTTTGTATTAAGTCTTTCTGGTTTTTGGTTGCAGCAGATTTGTAAGCTATACTTTTCAAATACTGCACACTGAAATATAGTTTATTAAACCGCATACTTACATGATATTTGTCCTAATTCAAAAAATGTCCTTTCTTACCCCTGTGAAGCTAGACCTTCAATGATGGTAACCAAGCATGGGGCATTTTTGTGAGTTGTAAGAGAGAGAAACACCTCTGGCTAGAACTGTTGTGAGTGCTCAATGTTGATACATGGGTGTGTTATGTTTAGTATGACTTCATAGCTTCAGGGTCTCTTATTCCATCATGACTTCAGGTTACTATCCATGTGACAGCTGAATAGCCTTCCTGCATGTGTGTGGGTTCATTCTGTGGTGTCCTGGTTTCCTGACAAAGATGTTGCTGGTTGGTTGGCTAATCTAGATTGTCCATGTTGTCTATTCATATTCTTCTTCTTCTACTGGCTGGGCTTTGTTTGTTGAAAGTCCACAAGGTTCAGCAACCCCCAGTTGTCAGCTGGGCTCCTTGACCAAATTCTGAGCAACACAACACATGTGAGAAAGCACTTGCTATGTCCAAGGGTGTGTTGTCACAAATAATCCGCTATTTCCTGTGAAAAAATGACCCTCCCCTCAAGAGTTAATATATATATCAATATCAAAGTGTGGATGACATAGATCCATTGTGTCAGCTGTTGAAGAGCCTGAGAAATAACTAAATAAATAAAAAGAGGAAAATTGCCTTTACTTATGTACCAGGAGCAATGTTAAACATCAGTCAACATAGCGGTCACTCCATACATGGTGAGTGATGGTTTATTAAGAGCAATATCAAACATCAGTCAATATAGCAGTCACTCCATACATGATGAGTGATGGTTTAATAATGCAAAGCATCCCCAAATCTGTTGTACTGCTCTATATTGAAGTGTTGTAGAAATGTATTTCCTTCTTATTAATGTTCCCATATAGGAATACCATAGCTGTGGTTGTGGACAAGGGTAAGGAGCACAGGTTATGATGGTTTTGTCACATGTGCAGGAAGGCAGAAGATGATTTTGTAAAGCATATTTGAGAGAAATAGGAAGAAGACATCCAGGCAAGAGATGGGTGCACTGTGTGAAAGAAGACCTGTAACACTGGGCAATTACTATTGAGGAAGGTTGGAGACTGGTACTAAATTAGGAGAGGTGGAAAACATTGCTGTAACATACTAATCCTGTGTAAAAATTTGAAAAATGAGATTGTTGCTGATGATGGTATAGCAATAAGCATTCTTACACCTCTGTATACACAGACACACAGACACACACATATACACACACACACACACACACACACACACACGCACACACACACACACACACACACACACACACACACACACACACACACACACACACACACACGCACACACATGCAGAAATGTCTTTACTATCTAAAACAGTGGCCTATGGGGTATCCGTATACATTAGACCCCCTAGCTACTTGTGTCTTTATTAGATCCTCCGTTCTGTTACATTGAGTGTTTTCCCTTATCAATTCATTAGACAGCAGCTCCTTGTAGCTTTCCACTCTTTTTCTAATTTACTTTTTACTTTAAAGTGCAGTTGAAGTTGGCTTTCTAGTCAGAGTGTAAACTTACTGAGGGCAGCAGTGATAATTCAGTGACAGGGATTGATTTACTGTTTTTTCTGAGGGGTAGACATTACCAGTTGAGGTTTAGCTGCTTTCATAATGGTTATTTCACTTTAACTCCTCCTAATGGATCTTGTAGTCATCACCCATTGCCTTTTCCCAGGACTCTGGGAAAGAAGAAGGTAAAGCACTTGTGCTAAGAGACTACTTTTCTGGTGTTTCCAGACTTAAACACCTCATACTTATCAAGAGGGTGTCATATTTCTGCACTTAAATTTGCGTTGGCATTTTTCAGTGTATTTTGTTTATTTTATTGAATTTTATATAAATATTTCACCGTTTGCATGACTAAAGTCACTGGCCTTCAGTTTTAAACTCTTGCCAGGCCATTTAAACATCTGGTGATACTTTCTAATGATTAATCAATGTATTTTCCTGTGATTTTTCCACATTTTTCTACTTTTTTATAGTTTATTTAGTTTCAGCATAGTTGAACGTGCTTGTATTGTGGATTCATTAGACTTCCTGGTTACCTGTATGCTTAATAGATCCTTCATAGTGTTAAACTGACTGTTTTCATTTGATAATTTGTTAGACTGCTCCTCCATGCTGTTAATAAAATTGTTTTCCTGTAACTTTGCACTCTTTTTCTACTCTTGCATTTACTTTTTTAAAAACACAGTGAAAGTTGGCTTTCTAGCCAGACTGTAAATTTGCTGAGAGTAGTAGTAATTATTCAGTGGCAGGGATTCATTTACTGCTTTTTCTGAGAAGTCAACATTACTGGACTCGCCGGAAGTCTAGAAGCTTCTTTATTGGTTCTTTTACTTTAGCTCTTCAGCTTAACAGTGGTGGATGACATTTCATGCAGTGCAGTGCAATGCTATATTCAACGGATGCACTTTCACTTTTTAATTCTCTTTTAGGAACCTTTGTTGACTCACCCTCCCAGTTATAGCTGTATAAACCCCAAATTAAGAAGCAGCACGGCATTGCAAGCCTGTAGCCAATCTCATAGCCTGCCTAGACAAATTGTTTACTACCTACTTGGTGTTGGTGATCGAACCAAATTTTGTCTGTGTACACATACAAGTGTACCACAAATCATTACCTTAACTACAAACCAAAATACTTCCATCAGTAGTTGCATAAAGACACTTTTCATGTGTAGACTCAGTTTGCTTTTTGACACAAATACCACTCCAATAAATCAACTCCAAACTTCATAAGTGCTATTTATCCTTTCAGCCCACATTGGTAAGCATCTGGAACCACGGATTTGCACTTTCCAACTGTCTCTGTAACTGGCTTGGTTGAAATGGGCATCCTGAGTCAATGTAGCAATTGTCTAATGTTCACTGACAACCATGTACTACTCAAACAAACTGCCACAGTGTGTGAGAGATGTGGTTATATAATGTAGCTAGAAACAAAGCCACTGCAAACAAGAAACAGGTTGTTAGTACCACACAACACCACAGTGAGCCAATCATATGCATCTCTGACCAAACACACAGAGCTACATATGTGTGGGAACACTCCTAAACCGCAAACATCTCCAAAATGTATTTATTTTATTTTATTTATTTAACATTTATTTACTGGGAAATTCTGACTGGACATCGGTCCTTTTTCAATTGAGGCCTGGGAAGAAAAGCTCCATGAGTAACAAAAAATTTTAATGCACACATTACAATAATTAATAAAGTATAAAGTAAACAAAATGTAGTATACATAAGAAAATACATATTTGTTACATTTTGACAACAAAACCTAGGCTTTGAACATAGTTATAATTATTTGTAAAGTATGACTTACGTCAAGATATAAGGTTAAGACAGGTCGGTAGGAATAAAGGATTAAACACTGGGAAAGAAGTTGGATATGGTTGGGATATATTGTGATGTATCAGAGCATTCATGAGGGGTTAGTACAGGAACATAGCCACGTATTTTTTAGATAAGCTTTAAGTGATGGCTTAAAGTGGTTAGTGGATGAGATTAAGAGAAGGGAGTTCTATATATGAGATATGTAGCTGGAAAATAAAGATTTTCCTGCAGTGTTTTTGGCCTTTGAGATGGTGAGTAAATTCTTATTGTTAGAGCAAAGTGGTCTGCTAGAACTGTAAGGAAGGATGAGATGTTGTAATGCAGGGATTCTGGTTGGTTGTATTACAATTTTGTGAGTTAGAGAGAGTCAGTTTTAAAAAATAATGTTGGGAAGTTCAAGCCAGTCTAGTATCCTTAAAGCTGTATAATTATGTGTTTTATATGGGCAGTCAGATACAAATTTAGCAATTTTATTATAGCATGTGTCTAGCTTAGCTAAGTCAGTTTTACTTAGATTAGTTAAAATTGGAGAGGCATATAGTAGAGTAGAGAGCAGATGGGTTTGTGCTAATGTAATTTTGGCCATTGTGGTCAGGAACCTTTTGTGCCTATATAGACTTCTAAGTTTATGCTGGACTTTTTTTATAGTTAGAGAGACATGCAAGTCAAATTTTAGGTTATTGTCTATTTCCACTCCAAGAAGCTTTGTATGGTTATCAGAGAGATGACAGTATTGTATTTGGCTATTATGTTAAATGTAGGGCATGAGATAGATGTCTTGTTAGGTGGGAAGAGTAATAATTTACTTTTGTTTGGGTTCAGGATTAGATAGGCATTGGCTAACCTTGTTTCAACAGAAGTGAAAGATTCCTGTGTTTGAGAATGAAGAGTTGATAGAGAAGTGACAGCACAGATAAGTGTTGAATCATCTGCATACTGTATTATATAACCATGTGGGGTAGCTGTGGGTAGATGATTAGTAAAGAGGGAGAAAAGGAGAAGGCCCAAGATAGATCCTTGGGGGACACCAATGGTTAAAGGAAGGCGTGGAGATAGGTCACCCTACCATAGAACAGATTGTTCATGGCCAGATAAATAGTTATGAAACCAAGCTGTGGCAGATGGTGAGAAGGATAGTTCAGTTAGCACATCTATTAGTTTGGAATGGGAGGCCATATCAAAAGCTTTTGATAGGTCTAGAAAGATGGTAGATACAAAGTTGTTGTTATTCCTGTGATGGTTTACAGTATTAGTGAAGGATAAGAGAGCTGTAGTGGTACTATGTGAAAGGCGAAACCCATGCTGAGTGTCTGAGAGAAGGTTATTAGTTGGTAAGAATTTCATGACCTGGAGATGAATACACCTTTCAAGTAACTTAGAAAGAGGTGAAAGAATAGTAATTAGCTGATAGTTTGTCAATTCTGTGGAAGGCCCCCCTTTATGAAGTGGGATTACATGGGAAATTATCCACAGTTGAGGGACCTTGGTTTTGAGAATGGATCTATTTATAAGGATTGATACTGGGAAGGCTATAGATTCAGCTGCAATTTTGAGATATTCATTGGGTAAGTTATCTACGGCAAGTGTAATAGGTTTTAGTTTCTGGAGTAGTTTTTTTAAAGTGGCTGTAAGAACTGGGAAGAAAGAGAATGAGGTATTGCTGGTTTTAGACTTGGCTAGCTTGGTGTCAGGAGTAGGGGTTTGCTGCTTGGAAAGGGCAATTATAGATTCAGTAACATGTTTGTCAAAAATGGTAGCTATGCTATCGGAATTGTTGTGGATGTTTGGGGTTGGTGTAGTAGATTTTCCTGGGTGAAGGATTGAGTTTATAGCCAGCCAGAGTTTTTGAGGGTGTTTTTGATATGTATTTTAAATTTTATGATAGAAATTTATTTTATCCTGTTTTATTTGTTTTTTGCCTTATTTCTAAGTTCCTGAAACTGTTGTTTAGAAACTACTGTGTTACTCTTATGCCATAGTTCCCAGGCTTTATCTCTAGTTTTCAGAAGGGTCATAGTGTCTCTGCTTAGCCAGGGGGCATAGTTTGATTTTACTCTAATGGTTCTAACATAGGCATTTAATATATCTAAAAAGGATTTATTAAAGTGGTTCACTGCGTCATCTAGATCAAGGTATTTGAGTGGAGTCCAATTGCACCTTTGTAGGTCAGCTAGGAAGTTATCAAGATTAAAGTTATGTTTTTTTCTGAGTTGTTTAAAAATAGTAGGTTTTGGTGGGAACAATTGTCGTATAAGAAATGTAACCTAAGAAACAAGTACCCTCAGCAACCTCATAAATATACAACACAGGAAGCGCACTCCATGAAACATATATTTATGAGTCACATTGTTTCATATCAAATGCTCATAAGGCAAACTTCCATGCCCTCCAGTTTCCTAGTTATAGGTGACTCCATAGTGGGACATTCAAATGCATTACTCACCAGGCAATGCAAGGAGAGGATCATGGTCAGTTGTCTATCTAGTGCAAGGATTTTCTACGTCATGCAAACACCAAAATGTCTGCACTACAAGTACACATATAACATAGCCATGCACATGGGTGTAACTAACTTGAGACTTACCTCCCTGGGCCATATGAAGAGACATGATGGAACTTTTGGAATATGTGTCCGAGGAAGGCATGAACCTAGCCCTGTGTAGCATTTTACCATCATCAAGAATGATGCCGCAATGCAAAGAAAAGATTATTGACTTCAGCAATTGGTCTTAGCTTCTGGTGTCATTATAAGGGGAGTACAATATCTATCTGCCAGAGATGGCCTGCAGCTGTCCCTGAAAAGCCAATGCAGTCTTCTAAAGCCTCCAACATTACAAAGTAGAATCCAAATAACATAAAGGTATTCCTGCTCAGTGTTAGTAGCCTAAACAAAAAAAAAAAAACAAAACAAAACACTCTACTCCCTACAAGCATGCCTTACCCTGGTAAACATCCATATATGCATTGCCATGGACACCTGGTTCAAGACCAATTTATTCCATCAGTGCAAAGTTTCAAAGCCAACCACATGTTCAGGCCCACCACACTTGAAGAAGACACTAAAAGAGGTGGTGTCTCCATATTCTTACAAAAGTCACCTATAGCCTTGTTGGATAAGATAATGACCTGGAACTCCTCTGTGTCCAACTTACTATTAACAAACCCCCTTATTGTGTTATAGCTAAGTATAGGATACCCTCTATGTCCCCCTGTGCCCATAACTCATAACTAACTAGTACAGAGTCCCTGTACATTAAGCCAAACACCATTCTCCCAGGAGACTTTAACTACCCCTCTATTATCTGGGAAATGGGAGACTTAAACATCATCAGATATGTATGTACATGAATTATTGAACTTCATCAATGCAACTGTTCTGGACCAGCTGGTCTCCTCCACAACAAGGGGTGATAAAATCCTGGACTTACTTTTTATCAATATAAGTCAGTTTTACTCTCCTCTAGATGTCACTTCCTCCCTGATCAAATTGAACCACAAATCAGTCATGTTCACCATAAGACTGAAACCAGAAACATTCTCCAGTACCTTGCTATTCAGGGATTATGCAAAGGTTAATCTGCTAAAACTGGGTGATGACTCAATCCCTTCCCAACCTGATGACCCCACTGCTTAAGCGGAATCTCTTATTGCCAGATTCTATTCACATGTGAACAGCTGCACAGAACAGATCTATCCCCCTCTGAAGAAAATGCAAAGCTAAATTTAAGATAATATCATGGCTGGAGCTCAAATACAAATAGGTTCTATAATAAAAGAAAAACATCATTACATGTCAAAATAAATCAAATTTTTAATATGCTAAAACACTCTTTCTAAAATTAGTAGGGATCTTCTCTGACCCTGTTCCAATCAACCAAAGCCAGATATGAAATAAAATAGCTATAAAGCAAAGGATAACCACAAAGCCTCCTTTAACAATGTGATAAACCTCAAAGCAATGTTCATCACTAAGCAGAGCTAATAGTAACTGATATCATATACTTTCATCAAGGTGATATAGCCAATCTACTAGCAAATAAATTAATCTCAAACTTCATCCCCTCTCCCTTCCTATGTACCCAGATCACATACACACATCTACACCTCCCTCTCAAATCTCCCAAGATCAAGTCATCTAGATACTCTCCAAGGCCAAAAAACACTACTTCTATGGGATCATATTAAAAACACCAGGTTGCCTACTTGGCAGCCTGCAACAGGAATTGTCATACTCACTACAGAGATTATTCAATATCAGCCTCAAAATAAACTTCATGCCATACCGATGGAGGACAACAACAGTCATATCCTTGCATAAAGATGAGACATCAGCCAACTCAGGTAATTATAGGCATATAAAACTGACTAGCCTCATTAGTAAAACCATGGAAAGGATCATTATGGAATTAATAAATAAGGACATAGACAACCTATAAATTTTGATCAAACCCAGATCAGAATCATTAAGGCAAAATCCTGCTGACTTAGCTTTGCTGACTTCATAAAGAAAGATACTGAAGCAATGGATGATGGGAAATCAGTACACAGTATATCTAGACCTCACAAACACATTCATCACCATCCCACATTCTGACATTGTAGATGAGCCTTCCCACTTAAACGTAAACCCTTATGCAACTCATTGGATTACAAACTGTCTCACAAATAGAAATTGGGGTATGTGGCTCTACCTCCTTCAAAAGACTTATCACTACTAGTGTACCACTGAGTTCAGTCCTTGATGGACTCCTTTGGTATTTACTTCTTGGGGGTCAAAGGAAATGTTAAGCATTTATGGCTGACTAAGTTTGCAAATGAATGTAAACTTGGTGCCATTATAAACTCCCCAGAGGACACCAAGATCCTGCAAGAGGACCTTGCCCAATAAATAGCTGGTGCCAGAAGTAATAGACTAAAACTATGTGCCAAGAAATCTGTAATAGTATCATTCGGCAAGCATGAATGCCCTTGCAACTATCACATTGACAACACACCCTTGAAAGTAGACCCCTTAGTCAAGGATCTTGGCATCTATGTCAAAAACAAACTGTCCTTTGATTACCACATATCTGATAGTGTAAGGAAGTTCTTTTTCACTGCATAGCTTATATCTAAAGGTGTGGTATCCAGGTCCAAGAATTTAAGTATTCCATTGGACTCAGCTCCCATCAGGCCAATTATTGAATGTAATGCTAAATTCAGAATGTACTTCTCCCAACACTGGCATGACTGGAATAGCCACACTACTTTTTACTAAAAAATCAAGGGCCTAAATCATAAAAAAACTATATAGACCATCTCATGGCTTTATCCCTGTCCTCATTATCATGCAGGCTACTAAGAGGTGATGTCTTCCTTGCATATAAAGCCTCAACTGTCAGAGCTATTGCACATTCACAAGTCCAAGGTAGCGTAAACACCTGATCAAAGGATCTGAATCTCTTTTGCAACATGAACAGGATATGTTGGAGGAATAGATATGTATCACAAAGAATACTGCTCATATGGAATCAGCTTCCCCTCTGCATAAAGCAAATTGCTTCTCTTACTTCTTCAAATGAAATTTGGATGACTGGATGGAAAACTGCAAATTTACCTCCATTTTAGCACCCATATATTTTATGGAAAGGGGCAAGAAGTAAATGTTCCAACAAATCCTTGTTCTGCCTGCCTTTGAGTTATTCATACAAAAAATACAAATGCTAAAGAACTGCCATGGGAATGTAAAGCTAGGCTTCTTAAGATCCTGACAAATCAATAACGTAGTAAGCACATATCACCCTGTGATGCCTCGAACTGCCACATATGAACTTCTGGCTTTCAAGATGATGGACTGGCATTACTTCATATTGGTGTTTTCTGTTGCTTTCATAATTATCACTGTTATTATTGAGTACTGTTAGTGAGATATAAGCACTGAGTCATTACAATGTTTAGGCATTCCTTGGATAAGCCTTTCCAAGAGTTTTCCATTATTTTATTAATTTTGAGTAGTATGTCCCTGTATCTTATGTCACTGCTGTTCATTGTTTGCTCGTGGAGCAAGTTTTCAAACAGAATCACGTTAAACATGGCTTTATAGGACAACTACAGCATCCTACGAAGTCCATAAGGCAGACAGAAAGTAGCTCCAGCAGTCATTCAGAAGTGCTCATGATTTGTAGCTATTCAACTTTATTTATTAAGAATCCCTGAACCTTCTAGATCTGTGCCAACTAGCTTCCTTTTAGGATATTGAATGTTGTCTTTCGGCTTTTCCCGGTTAGGGGTCGCCACAGCGGAACTCCAGTCTGCTAATGATTGTCAGTTGATTTTCACAAATGCCGAGGTGCCAGCTCGACGTTTAACCTTCAATGAAGGCACGCCCATTTACGCATGTCTTTCGAATGCCCACCCAACCGCGGGGAGGACATGCAGACTCCACACAGAAGGCACTCCCTGCACTCCAGCCACGAATCGAATGGGAGAACCTCTTGCTGTGAGGCAACAGCACTACCACTACACCACCGTGGCATTATTGAATACAGTATTATATTACTGAACTGGACTTCTCAGTGATACATACAAGAGAACCATAGAACCATGACTTTAACAATCTTGTGGTTATGCATTTTCAGTAAAAGGTATGCTACACATTAAGCTCTTCTGACATTGGCTGAGATGCTTTGATTAACATTTCCTTTGTTGTCTGCAATGATTCCTTAATATTTGTGTTTATTCTTTAAGTATAAGCAAACTTATCAGTCTTGCCAGGTTTGCCCTTTCCCCTCACATGTTATAATTTAATAAAGGTAACACAGACCCACAGTGACCCTTCTAGTTCAGAGTTAGCCCCATCATTATCAACACCCCTCTGGAATGACAAGTCCTTGCTGTAAAGAAATCCAAAATAAAGGATGCCTAATTTCTCATCTCCGGTGATTAACTAATTAAGCCTATTTCATTGAATGGTTTCAAATCTACAACCTAGATGAAGTGGAGGCAAGTTCCTAATAAATCTATGCAGGAGGCTTAAGCTACTTTGAGAATGCAAAATTGTGGCGTGTATTAAAGACATTTTTACATCTTAAACTGGTTGATGGAAATGGGCTTGAATGGTTGGTATTCACTTTGAAGTGAACAATTAACCAAAAATCTCTGTTGGCTTTATTTATCTGTTTATTTATTTATGTGTTTACATATTTATTTCTTTTATTTCATGTATTTTTTCACTAAGTAAGCTCACTGGACACAATTGTGCTTTTTCAGGAGCACTGTCTGAGAAAGTGACCTGTCCAGAGTCACATAGCAGGCAAATATGGAAACAATCAGACTCTATACAATAGACACAGAAAGAGATCAATAACTGCTCCGAGCTTTTGTCTTCTGTGCTAACTGCAAGACTAATTATCTCCCCTCCTTATTTATAGTTGTCATGCATAACTGTAGGATGTTTTTCTGCTTACCCTATAGACCTTCTCCTTCCTTGAGTTATGTTCACACATGATGGCAACAATACTCTTTTGGACTGCTGTTCAAGTTCTGATGACCAAAGAACAGAAATACAGGAAAAGAACATGAACGTTATGGACACTATATACTAACTCAGAGACTGGGGTACCTCAGAGTATCTCCTCACTGTGAAGTACAGCAATCTCTGAGTTAGTATCTAAATAGATAGATAGATAACAGAATGTGGGGGAATAATCCTCCTTCCCCTAGGATGGGCATGCTCATTGTCCCTGCCTACAGTGGCAGTGACCTGAGCTGTTGCTTGGACTTGGGTTGCCTGGGCTATAGTCAGGCCTTTGTCCCTCTATGCCACCAGCTCAAGCTAACCTGACTGTTTTTTAGCAATTTGAGTCTAAGCCTCCAACAATGATTCCATGGGACCACAACTTATGATCTGTTTTCACAGTAATAAAGATGAGTACTGTAAAACTTGAATACAATTATTTACAAATATCTCCATACTAAGTTTGTTTTTAAACTGTACATTATTGTTCATAACTTTTTGAGGTTTCAATATTTTGTGTCCAGACTTTCAAATTTCATGTCTGAGACTCTAGACACAATATATGACATGGCCACATCACAATTTGTCTCCAAAATTACTACTATAGCCAGTTTACAAGATTACCTTTCCAGTAAAATTGATACAAATTTCTAAAAAGGGTGTGGTGAAAATGTGGAAGACATTTATTGAAAACTGCCAAACATACAACTCCATATTACATCTGATATTAAGAAGCCTTGTAATTTTGATATTTTTTTATGTACTTTTAACTTAAAATATAAACATTCTTTTATAGTACATCATGTTTGCAAAGTTGGAAAGCATCCACTTCTGCAGCCTGACAAGCCCCCCCCCCCCACACACACACACACATATGTATGTATTTTACTTAACAGTTCAGAAAGCGTTAAGAATGAAATAATAACTTTTTTATATTCAGTCTTCTCTAGATCATACATCCTTATTTTATTGGCCACACAGATATAATTACATTTATTTTAGTCTATTTCCTCTTCTTTATTACATGCAAGAGATTATTTTTATGTATTTATATATTTACATATTTATTTTTAATTTGTTAACAAGGGATGCCTGGCTGGAAAGTTCTGATTTTAGTGGAACCATGGGAAAATATTTGCAAGATATAAGCAGAGAAGAAATTAGATAAATGAAGGTAACATCAATGTAGATTATACACGGGTAAAAATTATCATGTATGAAAAAACAGTTATACAGTGAGATTATCTTTTTCCATAATACATTTTAAACAGAAACAAATAATTGATGAAAACATTGGTAGTGTGCAAAATATTGGTACTGTGCATACAATGAATCTAGACTACATTAAGATACAAACAATAAAATACAGATGCCAAACAGTAATGATCCTATGAATAAATGTTAGGCAGGCACATTGAGATTAGCTGAACAGGGATGTTTATTGCATTTGCACTTCAGTGTCACATCTCTGTTCATTTGTACTGATGCAACTCTCAGGTTTACCACTTTACTAACAACAGAAGATCAAAAATAGAAACAAAAGTTGTTTTATTTCTTGCAGTTTACAACTTATATCTTTTCCCAGTAAGCTGATGAGACTAGGAATAGGTCCATGATCAGCAGCAAACTGCCACAAAATAAGATATAAATACAGTGACACTGTATGTTAAAATGTATTTCAGGACTAAAGTTCTGAAGTGAAAAAGTGCAAAATGTATACAACCCACCATGTAGCCAGGGGTTTTGGAATTATACTTCAGCTTCCACAATGTTGCACCCCCTCATCCCACTCACCCTTGATTGTGCATCTTTTCTGGAGAGAAGACATTTTCACTACCGAAAAAATCCTAAACTAGCAGGTATAAGCAAAAAATAAAATATAATAAAAATACATTTAGCCAGCCTGGTGTTCTTAAAAAAAAAAAACAAAGTTGTTTACAGAATCTATAATGCAATAGAATGAATGCATGGTAAATATGCCACTGGATTTTAATGTAAATTCTACCTTATATTGTTGCATAACACAAATATATTACTCCCAAGAGGTGTTTGGTTTATGTCTACCTATGCACAACTATTATGTTTCCCTTAATGTAAGACCATTGTATTTTATAACACGTTTAAAGGCTTTGGATAAATTATCATAGGCTGAATTTGTAATGGCAATTCTGTATGTGTGGGGTATTGCTGATTACATTGTGAAGATGACAATATTTTATTTTTGATTAATATTAGAGTAACATATCAGGGGTGGCTAATGCCCATGTTTGAACATTTGACTAATCAAGTTTCAGGCTTTTTTGCACCCTTTTTATAACTGGTTATAAGCAACTGAAACAGAGAGGCCTCACTCAGAATTCTCATTTAATACATTCAGAGTTGTTCAGTATGCTCCAAGATGTTTAACACATTCTGAGTAATTGAGTAAATTCAAAACTGTTCAGCACATTCTAAGGAAATGCTTACGTGGCTGTAATCGACACAGCAGATAAAACAAGCTGACCAAACCACTTGAGAATAGCACTGAATGCTTTCTTTTATTTATTTATTTATTTATTTATTTATTTATTTATTTATTTTATTTATTTATTTATTTTACTAAAGCTCTCATTTTCTTCACTATATATTATATATTGGACTGGTTAGAAGTAACACCAACATGGACTATAACATCTGTTGGTGAATAACTTTGTTTACAACAGTGTTCCAACTACAGTTTTCAAACTTAATCTAAAAAGATTATTATGCTCTCCAGATAACCAGAAACTCGGTGTGTCTGAGTGTGGAACCAGTACATTGGCATGTGGAGCATGTAATGTTTGTAACTATATAGACAGTAGTGGGTGTTTTCAACATCCTGGTAATGGACATAGGTTTGATTTAAGGTGCACACAACATGTCTGACTCCACATGTGGTCTACCTTGCCAGTAGCATGGTCTGCCAACCATTTTATGTAGGCAAGATGGATAGACCTCTGAAGGACAGGATTAGGGAGCATTTATACAGTATCCGTTGTGCTTCTGCCAACAATACCTTGTCCAAACATGTTATGACCACTGATGCGAGACACTCCTTTAACTTCATGGTGATTGATAGGATAAACCCCCAATGTCCGAGGTGGTGATATTAGAAACCTTACTGAAACGAGGGAGGTCAACTGGTTGATTAGGTTAAGAGCAGATCAGGGCAGTGGTCTTAATGAAAAAGTCCCATTAAGACCTATTCTAAAGGGACGAAGCCTTAGAAAGTGATAACTGCTGAGTGTTATTAAAATATATATATGCCATTATATAGATTTTTTATTTATATACATTTCTTTTATATATTATATTATGTTCTATAGTAATTCCTTCAAACAGATCAATTTTGGATCAGTACTGAAAGTGTATTGACACATTTTTCAGGAGTATATGAGTGATTTTACTTCCTATACAGGTTGCTTTATTTGTTTTATTAGTTTAATTGTTTTTTATTATGCATATGCTATATTTATGCTTGGTTTAATATAATGCTTCAAGTGATTAGTTCAACCTATTTGCCTCACCTTGATTGATGTTTGCATACATCATGCTAGTTCATTAATTTTCTGTAGAAGGTCTGATGAAGCAGATGTGAAAACACTTACCTTTTTAATTTTATGAGCGAATAAACATTTTTTTTATAACTCCTGGCACTGTTTTATTCCGCTGGTGTTTGCTGTTACACATTTTTGATTTCAAACTTAGTTGAGATGATTATGTTGCTAGATGCAGTCATCATTAAAACACTGACAACAAAATCCATCTCTTCCTCTATTGGAATTTTGTTATGGCTAGCATTCCTACAAAGTGATCATGCAGCATCTTTATTTTCCTGTGTCTGATTATTTTAACTCATTTAACATTAGCTGCTTCAGTGGCACGGAGGGATACAGCCCTAATGCTAGCCTAGGTGACCCAGGTTCGATTAGTGGCTCAGGTGACTAATGGAGCATTAGGAAGAGATGGGAATTACCATCTCAGGGGCAGGTGGTTGGATCCATGGGCACTGACAGTATTGATCCCTAGTGGAGGCTGTGAATGGCACACAGTAGGTGTGCCCACAAGAAGGGTTAAAAGAGTGAAGACATGGCTGGGGTGCTGCAGTATGCCACACATCTCATTTGCATGACCGTGCCTCAGACAAACCATAGACTTGTACGTGGCATGCAGAACTGAAACAGGTAGGGCATAAGTAAACTGCCCTGGATGGGGGCCAAGTCCCTGGATGCCTTATTCTGTGACTGACCCTAGCAATATACACCAGACTAAAGTTCAGGGGTGGGGCTCAGCAGCTGGTAGAACCAGAGCAGACAGGTACCAGAGTGCCACTTCCCGTATAATGATGAGCAGTGGAGGATGGGAGACAAAAACAAACAAAATTTTACTTATTTAACATTCTTAACAATGTACTGACCATTTTTCATCTGCATAAAAGTTTTTATCTTAGTGATAGTTAAGTAGCCTATATCAAATGTGTAGTTTCTCTGATTAATAATGTCAACATTCAATTCTACATTTTTCTCCTAGCATGTTACTGTTGTCATTAAGCTAACCCAATAAAATGCTAACAGCACACATACACACACACACACACACACACACACACACACACACACACACACACACACACACAAATTTGCTGCATGTTACATAAACAAAAGGACATGGCAGTGATGTTATAGTGGGATAAGGGCACCATTCAAATAACCTAGAGCCTAAAACATAGCCAAGAGTTTCAACCACTAGAGAAGGGACAGGTATTTCTAAATACTGGGTGTAGGTTAGTTAATCAAATGCAAACACGGTAAGCCAATTTCTGGTTAAAACAAATTAACCAGAAACAAAGTCGCATAACTTGAAAAAAAATGTTTTTTTTGTAGCAGAAGCAAGTCCCCCCACCCCACCATCACCAACATACAGACATACCATATTTTACCTTGCAAGGAACTCTACCCACACACAGACTACTTATTATAAAGAACTCCAGTGTCAGTGTGCCTCCAATGAGTGGAAGCCAAATCACCTGTCTTGCAGAACTGATCAGCACTGAAGATGAATTTTCTCTCAAATGTGCCTTCATATTTTTCTTGCAGTCAGAATTTGCTTTGTTATTGTACTTTCTACCCATAACACATCATCTGAGCTACATGGATAGAATAATTAATTGACTTTCACTTCTCTGAAATAGCACATTACAGACACAAGTGACCAAAGAATTGTCCATTATGTCACTGCAAACAGCACATACATTCTTTCTTTATGTGTTTTTGGTGTCTCCCCTGCTTTGTGCATTTAGACCTCCAAATCCTCTATAATTCTTCCATTTCCACTAGCTATCTTCCTCCATCATCCCATATCATCCCATGCTGGATTCATCCTTATCTAGGGAGAATTTGCCTCCAGAGTGCTTAATTTCTTTCAGGCAGTGATGCTTAGAGATGGAGGGGGGGGGGGGTTGAAAACCATCATGTAATGTTCAGTTTAGCTTTTGTTTTGTTCTTACTGCCATTTCTTGTTGGCCAGTTAGCAGACACCCCCAGGGGAATGCCTTACCATACCAGCAGCAAACAAACATTTCAGCACCTATTGCCTAGTTGCAGTAGTTCACAGTGCAATGTGGGCTGTATAGCTAGCCACTTGGTCTGTCCTCTGGCTCCAACTTTAGTCCTAGCCTCTGTTATAATGGCCAACACTTCCATGTCCTCACATAGGTCAGCAGTGTCAGGTTCTCACTCCAGTGCCCCCTCTTGAGACCTCCCATACCCAAACAGCCCATACATCTGATGTTACTGGCAGTGTAACTCAGTGCCACTGACCTGAATTCCAGAAAAAAAACACTTTATGTAGTAAACAAAGGGCTCCCCTTACTCCCCCCAGATCACCACATCTAGGGAAAGAAAATGCCTTAGGTTTGTAGTCTTGCAGTGAAAGGGACTTTGTCAATACAACAACCATATCAAGTGCAGCAAGAAGAATGTTTGAAGGCTAAAATTCAAAGCTAGATTCATGCCATCAGTCCACTGAAGTGAGGTAGAATTCATTACAATCACTGGGTCATTACCTCAGTGGCATTAGCACCTCAGAGACAAATAAAAAGAGTTGGGGTGTGGAGTCGGAGTAGAGCCTTGTTCTGCAGGAATAAAGCCACTTTCTCTTCCTTTTTCCATTCAGGGTTTTGTCAGCTTTGTAGTTAGCACAATTTTTAAAGAGTTGTTTGGGTTACTTTCAGTTCATCTTTACAGCACTGGGCTTTAAGAAATTATTAGGTGCCCTTTCACTGGATCTGGGATATTCTGTTTATTTCTCCTTCAAATAGATACATTTGATAAAATGTCTTATTGTTACATTTGGAGTGCCTTATTATGATGATAAAATGAACTTTTTTTCTGTAAGCGGTATGTATGCACCAATGCACTGGCCCAACGCTTCCTGGAATTCATAATTTCCAATACTCTGGAACAGCTCATTCTTACCCGCACTAGAGGAAGCAACATCCTGGACCTGGTTATTAATAACATGGGCAACCGTTCCTCTACACCAATAGTGAATTCCTCCCTGGTTAGATCTGACCACAAACTAATCACTATGGAAATCCACATCTCACCCACACCCCTCGCAAAGGTAGCCACCATGAAAAACTTCTCCAAAGCTGACTTTGGACTCCTAAAAACAGAGGTGGCTAACTTCACAGCACCCATGCCAATGGAAAATAGATGCATGACTGCCAAATCATACACCAATGCACTGTACGAACACGTACATAAATACATGAAACTAGCCATACCCAACAGAACCAAGATGCTCTCCTCCAAAAATGGGAAACCAGTCTGGTGGTCACCTACCATTAATAAACTCTACAACCTAAGGAAGAAACTGTTGCAGAAAAAGGTGAAGTCCCAAGACTGGAAAAATTCCCTTATTAGCCTCAACAAAAAGTTGAGATCCCTCATCAAAACCTCCAAAGCCAGCTATGAAGGCAGAATTGCGGCAGACACTAAAACCAACCACAAAGCTTTCTATAGTTATATCAAGGATCTCCATGGCAATACCCAGATTTGCTCTGAGTTACTGCACAATGGTACCTCCTATACTGAGCCAACAGATATTGCCAACATACTGGCCAATAGATTCAGTGCCAGCTATACACCCTCA
The DNA here is from genome assembly GCF_019279795.1 of Protopterus annectens. Lineage (NCBI taxonomy): Eukaryota > Metazoa > Chordata > Ceratodontiformes > Protopteridae > Protopterus > Protopterus annectens. The sequence goes on from NC_056733.1 coordinate 286,312,621, forward strand.
CCCCCCAAAAGACCAATCTCAATCCCGGAAGAATGCCAGGCACCCAACATTACTGCAGCACAAGTTAAAGCTGCACTGTCTAAGGCCAAGAATACAACTTCCATGGGACCCGACAATATCCCTGGCTGTGTTCTACATGAATTACAAAGTGAACTGGCATCACATCTGTGTGCTTTGTTCACTCACAGAATCACCTCAGACTTTGTCACTGCCAAAACAGCCATCCCTCTCCATAAAGGAGGAGCAAATACAGACCCTGGAAATTACCGACCCCATTAGCCTGATGAGTCTGATATGTAAGGCTATGGAGCGCATCATCATGGACCTAATTAACAAGGATACAGGGAATCTCCAAACTCTAGGCCCCATGCAATTTGGTTTTGTGAAAGGTAGATCATGCCTGCTCAACCTGGTTGACTTCTGTGAGTCAGTCACTAGAGCAGTGGATGAAGGTAAGGCAGTTCATACAGCCTACCTTGATCTGGCCAAGGCCTTTGATACCATTCCTCTCTCAGGATTTATTGATAAACTCAGAAAACTAGGCATCAACCTCTATATCATTAGGTGGGTTGCAAACTGGCTCACAGATTGAATCCACAGTGTGAAAGTAGCAGACTCCAAGTCAGACTGCCTACCAGTCACGAGTGGAGTCCCACAGGGATCGGTCCTGGGTTCTCTCCTGTTTGGCATCTACTTCTCAGATGTCCAGGCCAACACAGAGGGACTCTGGCTGATCAAATTCACAGATGACTGCAAAATGGGAGCCATTATTAGCTTCCCAAGTGATGCAGACATCCTATAGAAAGGCCTCACTGAGACCAGTGACTGGTGTTGAAACCATGGCCTTAAGCTTAATGCCAAAAAATGCGTAGTCGTCCCCCTTGGGAAAAACTCAGTTCCCACTAATTACCACATCAATGGTAGCCCACTGACCACTGAAGGCATTATAAGAGATCTGAGGACACAGGTTGACAGCAACCTCTCCTTCAACCACCAAATTGCCACTGTGGTCAGAAAGTCCTTCTATGTGGCACATCTGATTACCAAGGGGTTTTGCATCCAGGAAGAAAGAGGTCATCATTTCTCTCTACTCTTCCCTCATTAGACCAATCATAGAGTATAATGCCCCATTTGGCATGTACCTCACTAGACACCTGCAACAGTTGTAGAGGCCACAAAAGTACCTCATGGAGAGGATCCTAAGCTTTAAGCATATGTCCTACATGGACAGACTCAAAAAACTCCAGCTATTCTCTCTCTCACATCGTCTACTAAGAGGTGATCACTGCTTGACTTACAAAGCCATGTCTGACCCAGCTCTGTTAGAAATGCTACATCTAAAGAAATCCCAATCCCTCCACACCACACACTCCAGAGACCTCAACCTCATTACCACAATCAACAGAACATGCTGGAGGGACAGGTTCATAACCCAGAGACTACCCATGCTCTGGAATAGACTTCCCATACATGTCAAGTAGAGCACCTCACTAGCCCTTTTCAAGTGAAATCTTGATGAGTGGATGGATAATAGAAAGTTCACCCCGGGGATCACTCCAGTGGCTCTACTTGATAGAGGCACTGGGAACTAACAACGGGCGGCACAATGCCGGGTCATTTCTATGGGCTAGGCTTGTAAAGGCCCCAGGGCCATTAGCCTAGTACACATCTATGAACCTAGAAACCTAATTGCATATTTCTATACAGTCTCCCAGCGACAAAAGCTGAGTAATACATTTTAGCATCTCAACAGAAAAAAGAGGATCAAGTTTAAAACAACATTTCTGAGTCACTGAATTCAACTGTTTTTTTCTTCCAAATGCTACCATTTTCAGTATAAACAAAATACTTAGAATATGTTGATATTATCCTGCACATCACAGCACTATGCTCATCCCCCACACAAACACGCATACACTCATTAAAATATGCATTAGTCCTTCTTGTGCGGCATCACACATCACTCATTTCCCATTGAAGACTACCATGTATTTTTAAACACTAGGTGTGATGTGAGTCATAAGACCTTATAATATGCAGACAAAACTGGAAAACTACACCAGGAAAAAAATATTGTGCCTAATATATGACATACAATTCTACTACATGCTTCAGAACATTTACCTCTTATGAATGGTTTAAATACATTTTCTTAAAAGAAATAAAAAACAAAAATTATTATTTCAAAGCATTGCATCTAATAAAGCTTAAGTCATATCACAAAAAGTAAGGTAATGATAATTTTCTGATTCATACCATGATGCTTCTCACCCATTTGTTGATCAAGTTAAGTCTGTATCCTCATCTGCAGCAATATTCTAATATTTCTGTCATAACACACCTGAATCTATAAGTCATCTATAAGTGCACAATGTTACTTACACTACGTATGTTACTGTTCAATTGCAGTGTGCTGTTTTGTGTCATGAGCAACATACACATTTTATGGGAGGTACTACATGCTGTTAGGCTGGGGCAGTTTAAGGGGCAGGTAAAGGCATTGTGCATTTACTTTTATAGTTAAGGTAGCTTCTGGTTCCAGACCAGTGTTTGGCTGATGTTTGTGCTAAAATCAGCCATGACTTGACAATATATGTGAAAAACTAAGCAAACTAATATTTGTTCAGTGATGCAGTTGTTCAGCTGCAGTGTTTGAATGGTACTAGGGTGAACAAGAAATGTACTGAAAATCACGAATGTTATAATCTGTTTTATATTGTGAAATGAACTTCAACTGGTACATTTAATGTAGTTTTTGTAACTTTTATTTTATAATTTTATAGACACAAAAATATATATACACAGACATACAAATGTATATTGTACATTGGGATTCATTTGCACACATGTACGCACGCACACACACACACACACACACACACACACACACACACACACACACACACACACACACATATTAAATTATACTAAAGAAGGCGCAGCAACCTATTAATAAAACCAGTCTTGCTACACATTTGCAACAGCAGTCGCAAATTAGGCTGTCACTTTTTCTCACTTGATATCTTCAGCTGGGCCTAGAAAATAAAATTACTTTAATTTTTAAAATGTGATAATTAAATAATATTTACCATCATTATCTTCCTCACATTACGCACACACCTTAAACTGAATTAATAGATTGCTTGTGATTTTGTTATGTAATTTCTTTAATGATCACAACAATTCCATTCTATATTTACTTGCTTACTGGGAAAGCTTAAGCATTTCTAACAAACAAAACAAAGGTCCAAAGGCTTTCTGAGGCTTTTTGTTATGTAAAAGTGGGGAAGAATATTCAACCAATCAAACTGGGCCAAAATTTGAATTCTTACTTTCTGCGCATAGTAAACATTCGTTCTTTCTTTTATATTCAACGACCACCTGGTGTCTGATAACACCTTTAGGGGTCTTTGCAATTCAGTACCTTCACAGCAATTCAACAAATTATCATGATACTTGCGTGCACTTTAAAAGCAGAGATCTGTTGATTTGCTTGGCCTCATTTTGAATGAATGTTTACATCATGAGATTCAGACTGAAAAGCATAAACAGTGTAATATAGTACCTCATTTTTGAAAATACACTCTAAAGCAAAGCGCCAACACTTTGCTACAATTCACAAAAAGTCACATTTTACAAATCAGCTAAACCATCCCTTCAGAAGATGTTAATGCAACTATTTAAATTTCCTTGGTAATGTATGCATCCTTACAGTTATTTTTAAGATGTTGGCTTTGCCTCTTGCCTATTGACTTTTCTAGGTTTGCATTGTCAAAAAATGCGTTTGCATATATATATATGAACATAAGACATCATCGAGAGTAACATGAATCTGTTTTCAGTGAACAGAAGAAAATAGGCTGGTGTGACAAACGATAAAGGTTTTGATCAGTTTATGATGGAAGGTATTTAGCCTTATAATGTTAAAATGGCAGTGTAAAAGACATCAGTTTACCTACCACATTTAAATAATGTCTGGTAAAGTCACTTGCTCAGAGTCACAAGGTAGGCAAACAGAGGTGAAAGAATTGAAACCCTGGAACCTGCTTGCTAACAGCTTAGAACCCTAATCCGGTGTATTAACTGCCTTAACAACCACATTGTTCTGAAATATACTGTTATTTATTTCCATAGCCATGAAAACTTTTGTTCATAAATATGGTCTATTTTAAGCTGATGTGAATGAATGTTTACATAATGAGATTCAGACTGAAAAGCAGAATTAGTGTAATATAGTACCTCATCTTTGAAAATACATTCTAAAGCAAAGCCAACACTTTGTTACAATTCACAAAACGTCACATTTTAGAAATCTGTGAATGTATAAAAAATGTGGGTTACCCATCTGTTAGCTGTATCTCATAATAATCAACCGTTTGGACAAAGTGTGTTTAGAAAATAATGCTTTTTTATGGCAGGGTATTAACTTATGTTATACAGAAGAAAGTCTATAGTAGACAGATTTTATTGACTTTGATACAGTACAAAAATGCACACATAAACATGCTACTAAAGTTTTTTTTTAAATAGCAGACAACTCTGCACACAGAATTCAATGATAAATTACAGCAGATATGAAATCTAGGTGCTGGGTTTCATGGCCTCATAATGACTTGACAGTGGCAAGTTTAGAAGATCACAAGACATAATAGCTAATTCTCCAGTCCAACTCTGCATACTCAGAATGTCACAATGACAAAGTCTTTCATTTCTTGAAAGCTAGGCTGATTTAAAAATTGAAATAATCTGAGCTTTCAGAGAAATACATCAAACAAATAGCCTAAACATTTGGTCATATATTATATATCACCTGACATGTTTTGGAACAGCAAGCAGTTTTCACACAGAAAATTTAATTATGATAAAGTGTGCCATTTACCGCCTGCAGGCAATACCATGGAGCAAACTGGACTTGTGAAAATTTTTACCTGGACTGAAAACAGATCACTGGCAACACTATTTTCATTATAAACATTAGCAGTAATCCATGAACAAACTCCATGCAGATATGATTTGACAATATAGTTTAAAATATCTGTCCTTTGAAAAGTACTAATAAAAAATTGTTTTATGTTGACACAGCTGTTCTGGAAATGCCATTACTTGGGATTTCTTTTCTTAGTGAATTTCGGTAAGGAATTGGATGCATCACTGAATGCTCAACCACATGCTTATTTAAGTTTTTACCAGTGATGCAGCAGAAGATATCAAACAGAATTATGACACAATGACATGTCTAGCAGTTGGTAAAGAGGGCCATCCAACTCAGATGTTGGCACTTGAAATGTCGAGTGACAATAAACCGAAAAAAAAAAAAAACAGAAACACAAGAGAAAAGCAAATCTTAAAAAAAGCTTTTCTCCTATAAATTTCTTTTTGCAGGAGAGGGAAGCATGCCCTGCACCCCCCCATGTGGGGGCCAAGCATGCCACTCCCTGAACTTTTCGATTTTCTATTTCCCAAATTCACCCATAATCAAAATATGAACTGAGGAACCGACGTTGCCAAAAATTTACATTAGCGTACACCCTGATCACTATAATTTATCTCTGGAAAATTAAACACTTGACCATCATGATGAACTTTGCCCTTTTCTCCATTATAGTGTGATCTCAGATTTGGTATATTTAGATAGGGGGTGTGGGGGATGCAGACTTCAGTTTCTATTTAAAGTGTTGGTGGTTATGTGGTTAGTTTCCATGGTTTAAATTACAGTGATCTGGATGTTCTTTAAAGTAAATTTTTGGCAATGTCGTCTTATCATTTGGTCGTTCAACTAAGTGGGATTTCGGTAAATAGAATAGAGCTATATATATATATATATATATATATATATATATATATATATATTCATTTTGAATCATTGAATGTTCAGAACTTCGACGTTCTGATCATCGAGACCAGAACATCGAAGGTTCAAAATGAACCACACAAACACCAAATAATTTACAAAAACTATTTTATGATGGGGGGCTTCGCCCCCCTGCACCCCCCATGTGGGGGGGCTGTGCCCCCCACACCTCCCCTACTTTAATATTCCAACTCCGAGATAGCACTACAGTGGGGTAAGGGAAATCTCCCATTTACCACTATATGCTATAGCACTAAACGGGAGATTTCCCGTACCCTACCTGCAATGCCAATGCTCAGATGGCACACACACACACACACACACACACACACACACACACACACACACACACACAACATGCAGGGAACCTTGCTGCCCTGCATACACACCCAAAATTCTACAACTTCACTTACCTGGCACTACCACTTTAAACCTTCTATGTTCTGAACATCGATGTTCTGGTCTCGATGATCAGAACGTCGATGTTCTGAACATTCGATGATTCAAAGTGGAATTATATATATATATATATATATATATATATATATATATATATATATATAGTTTCACTTCATAAACACGAATTGCTGAAATATCGAATTTCAGAAATTTGTGTCCATGAAGTCAAAACTTCAAAATAATGAAAGTGCATAAGCACGAATAGGACTATGTCAAATTCACACTTATACATGTACGCTATGTTGCAGAAGTGTTTGGCTTAGATGGTGTCTGCAGTTTAAGGTGAGTGAGTGTGCGTGAGTGTTATTCTAACTTGTACGAGTGGGTTATGGTAAGGAGGTAGAGGTATGATTGTGTGTGTTGGCTGTGTGTGATTATTTTTTTTCTTTACTGTTTGTGCAATCTCTGAGTTAATATATATAAGTAGGGGGTGTGGGGGGGTACAGGTGGGCTTGCCCCCCTGCATTTGTGTAGTGCAGGTGTGTGTCTGTGTGGTGTTTAGCTGTATTTAATTGTTTTGTGGTGTGGGTGTTATGGTTTGTGTGTTGTGTACTGTATTGTGTATGTTCAATGTTTTTGTTTCGTGATTGTGTAGTGTCGGTGTTGTGATAGTTTCGGCTTTATACTGTTGAAATGCTGAAATTCGATATTTCAGCATTTCGGCAATATGAAGTGAAACCATATATATATGTATATATATATATATATATATATATATATATATATATATATATATATATATATATATATATTTACACACATACACACACCAAATTTAAGATAACCATACCTTGAAAAAAAGGAATATTCCAAGAAATCGCATCTCAGACTTAGTATATACAAGTCTGATCTTTTTGCCATTTAATCTATGTATTTTGGGACTCATTGTAGCGGGTTATGCATTTCAAATGGTTACCAGCATTAGGCTGGGGTTAAGGCTGTGAGCTGTAGTTCCTGTGCAATAGCAAGTCACATAATAAGTCTGTGCTTGGGGACAACTGGAGAATTTGGGCCAGGCTCCTCAATGGTCCCAACCACTGCAAGCCTATTAACTACCAATGAACATTGGTGCAAGCTGCTGAAGAAGATGTAGAATTCCATGTAAGAATTAGAGATGCTTGAGACAGACTTAGATATCTGGAAGCTAAGATTTAATATAGCAGAAGTGCAGCATGGTATGGAGGAATTTATGCATGGGATCAAGCATAAGGCATGCATAATATTCTGTGTAATAGAGGATAAATGTAATGTGCATGTGATCATTGTTTACAGTCTCATGAAGTTAGAAACCTAAAAATGAAAATGAATGCTCTGGATGATGATGGTGTTTTTGTAGTGCACGCGTGTGTGTGTGTGTGTGTGTGTGTGTGTGTGTGTGTGTGTGTGTGTGTGTGTGTGTGTGTGCGTGCGTGCGTGCGTGCATGCATGCATGCGTGTGTGTGTGTGTGTGTGTGTGTGTTTGTGTGCTTGTATACTTTTGCATGCAGTTTATGAATTAGAGAAGGCAAAACCATGTAGAACAAATGTAGTCCTTGCACAGTCCTAATACAACTGTTGCAATGTGTGCAGTTTTGTAACATTCATCGAAGAAAGGAAATAAGTTGGGAGACAATGCAGAGAAATAATTAGGAATAATGAAGGTGCCCATTGAGGGTATATGGGAAAAAATAAATGTGTGCTCTCCAAACCAGAAAGCAAATGCAATAAAAAAATTAATGTGTATGACATTAACCAAGTGGACTCAGTCCAGTTGTTTACAGTCAGGAACCACTAAGAGCAGTACTCACAACCAAAAAACAAAATGAGTATTTAAAAATACAAAGAAATATTTGCAGAACAGGTTAGTGGTAGGCTAAAGTTTATGTAACAACAGCATTTTAATTTAAAAGTCCTGGAAGTGTTTGCCAGAGCTAAAATAATGTGATCGTAGTAGTTTTCCCAGCTGATGGAGGCGTAGTTGAAGTCGCCTAGTATGAGAGTGTTGGGTTAGATCTTAATAGTTTCCAGGGTGCTTAGGAATGTGGAGTGAGAGTCTTGGGGCATGGTTGGGGACCTATAGCAAGCTACAACCGGAATTGCCATCTTACCGAATGTTAGTTGTACCTGGAGTATTTCAGATGCGTTACGCTGGACTACTAGTCTGGAGGTGTGCATATCCTTTATGAATATGGAGACACCACTGCCTTTGGAGCTTCGGTCCATGTTCTGGGGCTGAAAGGTGTGGAATGAGTTATAGCATGGTAGTGCAGGGGTGCTTTCTGCTGCTTTAAACCAGGTCTCCGTTACAGCACAAATGTCGATGTTCTCCATTTTGAGGAGTGCTTTGAGCGAGTGTATCTTGAGATTTAGACTTCTAGCATTGAGCAGCATAACCCTCAGACTGCATTTATTTATAGCTGTTACAGTGATAATTTGGTCTTTGGAACACTGCCTAAAAAAGGCACTATAGGGGTGGCAAAAACCTTAGCCAGTACCCGGAAACCCAGGGGTGACAGATGCAGAGCATCTCTGGCAAAGCATCGAGGTCTGTCATTCATGTCATCCCAAGCAGACAAATACTGGATCCCCTTAGAATGACACCAGAAACATAGCCAATTGTTAAAGTCAATCATTTTTTGTTTGTACTGTGGTATAATTCTGGGTGATGGTAGGATGCTTCTCAGGGCTAGGGTCATACCCGCCTGGGCCACATAATCCGAGAGCTCCATCGTGTCTCTTTTCATGTAGTCCACGGAGGTGCGTTGAAGGTCATTCACACCCACATGGATAATAACAGAGTCATACTTGTACTTGTCGTGGAGTGACCTGAGTGCGTGTGTTATGTGTCGGATTCTGGCACCTGATAGACAGCTGATTGTCACCTTTACCTTATTCAACTTAGTTAGTGGGAGTGGGACATTGCTTCTTTTTTGTTAAAACAGTCATTGCTTTATATCGGGGCAATGTCTACCAAATCCCATGTTGAGGGCTTGAAATAGGTGCTTCTCTTCTACTTTCGATAAAGGGACTTACCATCCTCCCTTATCCCCCTCACAAGAAACTTTAGCAGTCATATAAACCTAACAATGAGAATCAGCCTTTGGTGAACTGAACTGCATTCAACAAAGCCCATCACAGCAGCTGACCTGGATGTGGTATTGTTGGTCATGAGTAATGCACTTTTTTGTTTGATTGATTGATTTTTTTTTGTTTGTTTGTTTGTTTTTGCTCTTTTTTTCTGGTTTATGGATTTATTCCTGCGTCACTATGAATAGACAGAATATGCCCCTCTGTTATTACTACACATTTCAAATATGTTACATGTGTTACTGAGTGAACAGAATGTTAGAAAAAGTAAGTAGTGAGCATGGGGTGTTAGACACAGCCTAATATTGCTTGTTTTCCAGTTCACATGAAAATAACATTTTAGTAGAATAAATGTTGATTAAAGTTAAAGGACTGTGACTTAAATAATTGCACCTAACCCTACATATAAAGTGCTATAGTAATTATATTCTATTTTGTTGCATAGCATTATATTATATTATATTATATTATATTATATTATATTATATTATATTATATTATGTTATATTATACAACAGTCATGTATAAATAAATGAAATTATCTGACTGTTGCATATCAATGTATCAGAATGGAACATATTATTCCTGAAAATTCCAGTGGACTCACTAGGTTAAAAACTAAATAAATAAAATAATATAATATAAAATCATGTGTCAGTTCAAACGAATGGAAAGCAAAGAGAAATTTTCGACTGAAAAACAGGAAACGACAAAATGATATAGTAAAGTACTGAAATAAACAAACAACAAACAGACAGACAAAAAAAAATAAGCAGACTAACTACTAATAATGCAAGTTAATTGACTGTAGCTCTCCATCATCAATTAGATTTAGTATTTATGCAGTGTTGTAACACTACGGACAGCTGAAAGTTATTATGATAGTTATTTATACAGCTGATACTACTAAGTTTGGTGTCCAAAAGTCTGATACACTGATGGAATGCTGATAAAAATTCAGAGAGAGAGAGGATGCTTACACAAAGATGTATGTCGTGGTTCAAATCTTCTAGAATGCACAGGGCATTTCATCTGCAGTGCTGACAGATGCCTGATTCATTTATAGATGCCCACATGTCCCAGTATACGTGAGTGTGTCTCAGAGTAAAATGAATTGTATACTGTGACTCTACACTGTGTTCATTCAGTGGTACATGGATTATTGTAGGTGAAGAAAGTGCATGCAAGGGTGTGGCTGCATGTAGGGTACATAGCGGGGTATCACTCTTCTTCTTACTGTTGTAGACAGTGCAGGAAGTACTGGGAAAGGGGGTCACATTATTCAAGGTTTTACAGTAACACATGCTGTGCGTCCTTCTATATGCAATGAAACAGGCAGTCAGGGCTAGTTTATTTAAAGGGATCACAGCATCACAGGCAGTGTACTCATGTATTAGCACAGGGAGGAGAGATCATATGGTCATTCTAAGGGGATCCAGTATCTGTCATTCTGGGATGATGGATCAACAGACCTTGATGCTTTGCCAGAGATGGTCTTCATCTGTCAACCCTGGGATTTCGGCTATTGGCTAAGGCTCTTGCCAGCCCCATAGTGCCTTTTTTAGGCAGTGTCTCAAGGACAAAATTCCGGACATAAAAACTCCATCTAAAAACAACCTCAAGATTATACTGCTAAATGCTAGGAGTTTTAACATGAAACTGCACTCACTGGAAGCAGCCCTCACCTTGGAAGACACAGACATTTGTGCAGTCACTGAGACCTGATTCAATGCTGTGGAGAGCACCCCAGTCATACCAGGTTACACCTCCTTCCACACATTCAGACCACAAACTTGGCCGTACCTGATAGGACCAAAGCAAGCTCCTCAAGGAAGAGCAAACCTGTCTGGTGGTCAACTGCCATTAACAGGATTTAAAATAAGAGGAAGAAATTGCTGTCTAAGAGTAAGAGGGAGTGAAGCCTGAACTGGAAACACTCCCACCTCAGCTTAAACAAGCAAATAAGACTTTTATTTTTTTATTTATTTTACATTTGTTAACTGGGATGGTCTGAATGGATGAGGTCCATTTACAGAGGAGGCCTGGGGAGAAAAGCTCCATTTAATTAATACAGTGACTAGAGATAATTATACATAATATATAAAACAATCAAAGAACTTCATATTTGAGCATAAGAGAACAGTGCACAAAGAAAAGCTTATCAACAATTTTTACCAGTAGACAATAAGTTAGTGATTCAAAAATATCCAGACAGAGATCAATAACAAACATTACTATATGTAAAGAGAATATAATTTGTTACTTCCATGTTTTCTGATGGCCAATGTAATTGGAAGTGATGGGGAAGATGTAGGTAGTGTTTATTAGTCTTATGTGACACATGGACATAGCCAGGAACTAATAAGATGAGCCTTAAGGGAGTGTTTGAATTGTTTGGTGTTTGATGCCAAAGTCAATGAGAGAGGGCGATTGTTCCAATCTTTTGCTATACTCTGAGAAAATAGAGATTTACCTGCTGTGTATTAGCTGTGGAGATAGAGAGGAGTGATTTGTTGGCAGAGCAGAGTGATCGATTTGGTATGTAGTTACTTATTAGTTCCTTAAGGGCTGGAGTTCTGTCAGGATATTTGATGATATTATAGGCTATGACTATTTGGTGATAGGTTAATAACTGTGGGAGTTCAAGATATTGAAGTTGCCTAAGAGGTATACAGTGGTGTGTTCTAAACAGGGAATTTTTTGCAAACTTGGCAATGTTGTTATAACACGACTCAAGTTTGTCCAGATCGTTTTTTCTAACATAGGTGAGAATAGGCGCTGCATACATTAGTGTGGAAAGAAGGTGGGTTTGAGCTAGGGTGACCTGAGCTTGATCTGATAGAAAGTGGTTTTGTCTGTATAGGGACCCCACTTTTTGCGTGCCTTTTTGATAGTTTGAGAGATATGGATATCAAAGTGTAAGTTATCTATTTCGATGCCCAGCAGCTTGGTGTGAAGAGAGGGTGAGATGACAGTTCCATTATTGGAGAGGATGGAGAAGGAGAGTGAAGTGGTTTTTGATTTGTTTGGGGTAAATAAAAGTAGTTTTGTTTTGTTGGGATTTAATATAAGTTGAATATTTGTGATCCACTTTTCCACTGAGCTAAACGATTCTTGGGCAAGATGTTGTAGGGCGGTAAGAGTTGGGGCAGAGCAGATCAGGGTGGAGTCGTCTGCATACTGTATGAGTGAGGCCTGGAGGGTAGAGGTACGCAGGTTATTAGTAAAGATAGAGAAGAGGAGTGGGCCCAGTATGGAACCTTGAGGTACACCAATGGAAGCTGGGAGTAAAGATGATAAGACTCCTTGCCACTGGACAGCTTGTTGATGGCCTGATAGATAGTTTTTAAACCATGCAATAGTGTTAGGGGCAATGGATAAAGAGGTAAGAATATATATTAGAATGGAGTGAGAAACCATGTCAAATGCCTTAGAGAGGTCCAGGAATATAGCGGATACAAACTTGTTATTATTTCTATGTTGGTTAACCAGGTTTGTGAAAGAGAGAAGGGCTGAGGTTGTGTTGTGGTGTGGGTGCAAACTATGTTGTGTAGTGGAAAAGAGATTGTTAGAGTCTAGGAAATGCATGACCTGGGAGTGTATACATTTCTCAAGTATTTTTGATAAAGGAGACAGAATGGCAATGGGGCAATACTTAGAGAAGTCATAGGAATTCCCACCCTTGTGAAGGGGAATAATGTAAGAGAGTTTCCATAGTTAAGGGATATGGGATTCCTGTATGAAGCGGTTGATTATGATTGAGACTGGGTAGGATAGAGAGTCGGCAGCCATTTTTAGGAAATGAGCAGGTATGCCACCTGCTGCAAGAGTAGAGGGTTTAAGCTTTAAGAGGTATTTTTTTATTGTGGAGGTTGGGTTAGGTGAGAATGAAAAGGGAGGTGAGTTGTTAGGAGGTGTTGGTGTGCATGAGTAGCTATTTTTGGAAAGATGAGTTAATAGTGATTTAATGGCTTCAGTAAAGTGGAGATTAAATTGGGAGGCTATATCGCTATCTGTTTTTGTAGTGGTGGAGGTGGGAGCTGGTGTAGAGGGTTTGCCAGGTTTTAGTAGGGATTTTATTGCATGCCAGAACTTTTGGGGGTTATTGGAGTGTTTGCTTTGCACAGATAGGAAGTAGTTCTGTTTATCGAACTTTGTTTGTATTTTGACTTGATTCCTAAGGTGCTGATAGTTTTATTTGGATAGACAAATGTTATCTTTTTTACAAGCTTTCTGTGCCTTATCTCTGGTTTTTAATAGGGCCCTAGTGGACTTGGTAAGCCATGGAGCATAGTTTTTCTTAGCTCTAAGATTTTTTTACTGGGGCAACTGAATCAAGGATACTAATAAGAGTAGTGTTAAAATAGTCCACTGCTTGGTCTAGATCAAGGCATAGTGGTTCCCAGTTACATTTATTTAACATAGTGTTGAGTTCTAGAGGGTTGACATTGTGATCATTTCTGACTTGTCTATAGAGTGTAGGTTTTGGAATGTTGGTACATCTCCGTAGGAAGAAGGTAGGAAGATGATCGCTAAGTCCGTCTGGTAGATTACCTACTTAGTAATTATTTACAGGGTAGTTTACTAATGTCCAATCTAGCATAGATTCCTTATGGGATTTTTTGTCAACTCTAGTAGGTTCTTGAATGAGTTGGGAGAATCCATGCAGGTTTATATGATCAGTGGGATTTTTAGAGTTGCAGGCTAGTCAGTCAGTGCTTAGGTCACCTAATAAAATTGTCTCCTGTGGGAGATTATGTTTTGACTATTGTAGAATATCCTCAATTATTGGAGAGTTATTACCTGGAGGGATATATGCACATAGAATATTGATGTTCTTTTTCTTATTTACCAGTAGCACAGACCCTATGATCTCAGCAGTACTAAATTTGGGTAGTGGAGTTAGTAGAGGTTGGAGAGAGATAGTATTTTTATAAACAATTGCAACACCCCCACCTTTTTTCCTGTCCTATCTAGCTGTAAGATATTATATCCTGAAGGGAGGATTTCTTTGTTCTGTGTGTTAAGTTTTAGCCAGGTTTCTGTTACGGTAAGAATGTCGGGGGAGTAGTGGGTTATGAATGCATGTAAGTGAGGAAGTTTGTTTGATATACTACAAGAGTTAAGGTTTATGATGAGAAGATCTGCAGTGTGCTTGTTTGGGGGTATGGTGTTGTTTGGTCCTGGGTTTGGATGGATATCCCCAGAAGTAAGGAGGTATTTCTTTAGTAAAAGTTGGAGCTTGATAGTTTGTTGAATATCTATGTGGAGTTTACATGATGTTTTTCTATTGTAGGATAGTGGATGTACTTGTTACGTAAAAATAGTATCGTGTTGTCACTAAATAAAGATGGGGCTATAGGAAAGGTTATGTGTGTAATAGCAGGAGTGAAGGTATGCATTGTATGGTAAGTAGTGCGTGGTACAGGTGTGTATGTGTGTAAGGATGTAATGTAGGTTAGGGTTGTGAGGGTTAATAGGAGAGATGAAAGTAAGGCCAGCATAGCTTGGGTTTTGTTGTATGTGGATGCAAGTGGTGTTGTATAGGTGGTAGTGAATTAAGTGGTGTGGTTTAGAAGGTTACTGTTGATTGGCTGTAGGGAGTTGTCAGGTGATATTGGGTTAGATTAAATGTAGAGGTAGTGGGGTGTGTGGGAAATGGGGGCAGGGAAGGGGAGTAGAGTGAACTGAGCGTAGCATGGCGAATGGAGCAGGGCTCAGCCACCACAAGACTACAGAGCTTACAGAGACAATCAGTGAGCTCTAATCAGGGAGAGCAGGAAAAAATAGCCAAAAGTGAGGTAAGTTCTGTATAACTGCTTCCCTTTAACTACTCATTAGAGCTTGATATATGTATTGCCGGGGGGGGGGGACTTAATCCAGTACTACTAGTGCTGTGAGCTCCCGAGCGGACCACTACACTACTAGATACATTTAAATTGCAACAATGTAACAGATAATAACCTTGTTGCTATCTTTGGACTTCTCAGAGTTTTAAAAATGTTGACTGAAGGAGGTTAAATTTAAATGCACAGCAGTCCCTTTTGGTCCCAAGCCATTTGTGGGGGTGGATAACTAGGATAACCTATCATTGAGTAGGAAGGATTATTTAAATGATCATTACTAGTAGTAGTTTGTAAAGTTTGAAAAAGCCTAACGGCGAAAGCGCTTACTTTTTTGTGAATAAAGCTGTATTTTACCTTATCGGAGTTGGTGACTGCAATTTCCTGTCTTGGAGCAGTAAAGTGGATTTTACCTTGGTTTTTTGAATTCCTTTTCCTGTAGAGGAGAAGGGTTTGAAATGTTTTGCCCATGACTACAATTCGTTAAAAGGAACAGCGTTTGTGACTTTAGAAGCATTGGCTCATTTATTCAGTGTGTATCAACTGGACATTGCCACTTGCGACAGCAGCTCTTGGTGAATAATTTATAGTTAACCTATTGGCTGACAGGTTCTGTGAAAACTTCACTTCCCTGTCTCTGCCACATGTACCCCATGAAATCTTTACCACCTGTCTCCTATCTTGTATCGCTAAAGAGCAAGTCGTAAACACCCTCGCTAAGGCCAGAAACACAGCATCTATGGGACCTGATAACAACCCAGGCTGTGTCCTACATGGGCTCCAACAAGAATTAGCAATACCATTGGGTACTTTTTTCAATCATAGTCTAAGTACTGGCTTCGTCCCAGCTGAATGGAAAATGACCACAGTTATTCCCCTTGTACAAAGATGATGTTTCCACTGATCCTGAGAACTATAGACCTATTAGTCTGACTCACCTTATCTGCAATGCCATGGAGCAAATCATCATGGACATTATCAACAAAGATATAGGTAATCTCCAAACACTTGACCCTACTCAGTTTGGATTTGTCAAAGGGAGATCATGCCTGTTAAACCTGGTGGACCTCTTTGAGACAGTCACCAAGGCCCTGGACAAGGGAAAATCTGTGTGTACAGCCTACCTAGAGACCTAGCCAAGGCTTTTGACACTATCCCCTACTCAGGCATCATTGACAAACTCACCCAGCTAGGTATCAACCCTTATATCATTAGGAGGGTCACTAACTGGCTCACTGATAGAACACATGTAGTCAAAATAGGAGACTCCACCTCCAACAGCAGACCTGTAGCTAGTGGTGTTCCACAGGGATCACTCCTGTGACCTCTACTGTTTGGAATCTATTTCTCCAAAGTACAAGCAAAAAATAAAGGTCTATGGCTGACAATTTTTGCTGATGACTACAAACTGGGAGTGGTCATAGAATTTCCAAATAATGTCAAAATCTTACAAGATGGTCTTACACAAACAAATGATTGGTGTCAAAGTCATGGCCTTAAACTCAATGCAAAACATGTATTATCATCCCTTTCAGTAAGAGTGATGTTCCTGCTAAGGACTGCATCAATAGCAACACCCTAAGTATGGACTCATTGATGAGAGACTGGGCACACGGGTTGACAGCAACCTTACCTTTGACCACCATGTCTCCACAGTGGTAAGAAGGGCATTCTATATTGCTAATCTCATAACTAAGGGAATTGCCTCCAGAAAAAAAGAAGTTATAACCTCCCTGTACTCTTCCCTCATCAAGCCAATAATTGAGTACAACTCCCCTTTTGATATGTACCCTTCAAAGCACCTGCAGCAAATGGAGAGACTACAAAGGTTCCTCAGAAGGAAAATTCAAGATCTTCAGCACCTGTCCTATTTGGATCATCTGAAATCACTGTCACTTTATTCTGTTTCATACAGACAACTCAGAGGTGATCTCTGCCTTGCATATAAGGCAATCTCTGACCCTGCTTTATTGGAAATGTTGCATATCCACAAGTAAAATGGTACACAGGTTACTCGCTCTAAAGACCTTAAACTGGTATGTGACATTAATAGAACCTGCGGGAGAGACAGATTTGTCTCCCAGAGGTTACTACACCTTTGGAACAGACTCCCACTTCATGTCAAACAGAGCACCTTTTCAAACACAGTCTGGACTATTGGATGGGTTCCACCTTGGACAGGAGGCAATAGGAGCTGATTGTTGAAATAAGTGTAGAACATGGCTAGGATTGTAAGATTGTAAGTACCCTAGGTCCATTAGCCTAGTAACTTCCTACAACCCCAGGATCCTATATACACAGCAATAGTGCCAATCATCATGACTGCATGGTGCCATGAGTAATTTCTGTTTTATATTTGGTTAATAGCTTTTATACTACAACAGAATAGCCAAATTTGCAACCAGTCATCCAAACAGAACACACCATTGCATAGCTTTCTTACAACTAAACTGGCTCAAACTGCCAAACCTCCTTTCCTTTAATCAACTCACCATAGTCCATAAAGTAGTCCACCGATCTGATAAACTCCCTGCTCTTGCTTGTCTAGTACAACCAAGTCACAATGCCAGGCCCCACAGATCATCAGAAAAACTCATGCTACAAGTTACTCACTCTCGCAACCTTCATGGCAACTCCCTATACTCACATAAGATAGCTAATCTATGGAACACACTCCCACAGCCCACCACTAAACCCCAAACAGCCATGACTTCAAAAAACTCCTTAAAGAATGCTTAAATCATTGGCTATGCTCCTGTCATAATCCAGGCTAATAATACCCTACCTCCCCTTCCCTTTCCACCTTCTCACATTACTCTATCCCATCTTCAACCCCTGGTACCCACTCTATTTCACCTGCTCAATTAACTGTAAGTTTCCATAGAATATTTGCTCCACTAGTGCATCCACTGACATCCAATAAAAAAGGGGAACAGTCAATATAAATATTACCTTTATGTATACTGTAGCTTAACCTGCAGTAACTGTTTGCTGAAATTTAATCTGTCACTGTCATTCTATCAAGCTAAAGTCTAAAGCTTCAAAATGTATGCTTCAGGTACCATGTCATTCTAACAGTAAAGGTGTAAAGCTCAAAATGTATTGTCTCTGTACATGACCATGTTGTATACCTATGGATATTTAGCTACCTAGCTACTCCTGTTTTTACCTGTAATATGTTATTGTACTTATTCTTTTTACTTAATTCTTGTTCTGTAAATCTTGAAGCTTTTCTCCCTGGGTCTCCCCTGAAAACAGGCCACTGGCCCAGTCGGGCACTACCTGGTCAACAAAATAAATAAATAAATAAATAAAATACTGACATTTTTTTATTTTATTTTGCTCTGGTTATTTTTTGTTAAGAGAGTTACGAAAGCCAGCCATGTGAGGCAAATTGTTCTGAATTGCTGAACCGTGGAAAAGGCTAATGATACCATTTATTTTAAAGGGAAGTAAAATAAACCCATGTTTTATTGTGACAGCTCCAAGGCAAGACTTTTCAATGAATATGTCTGACTTTTTATTTTTTAGCAGTGGTAGAATTGAGTAGTTTTTTATTCTGCAAAGTTACAAGGTCTTTTCTAGCCTGCCATTACTTTTAATTTAAAACTCATTTTCTGTTCTTTTTGTTATGTTATTTAACAATTGTACTTTAGTTGTTTTCTGGTACATTAACTCAGTATATTGTTCACTTTGTAGCCATATCTGTAGTTCCTATATGGAGTGCATTTCATTTTCAGCACTGGACACTCATGAGCTTAGTTTGAAATTGCTTACAGGTCTTTGTGATCACAGTGATTTATTAGACAATAATTAGAAATAAAGTAAAGTGTATGAATAAATGGAAATGGTGCAGAAAGCATGTTGATTTATGCTTATTCTTTGCACTGTGTCTGCGTAAATGTGCTCTTGCAATATTTTGCATCGTTACCAATATTACATAAATACACAGATACATGGATTACACAGTGGGATACCTATAATTAAGGATCAGTCTTCATTTGCATTACAAGACCATTTTTGCATTTAAATAATTTTTGACTGACAAGTCAAAAAATGCGAAAGTCTCTAGATCACAACTAAATAACATTCAACCCAGGTTTTCAACAAAATAGCCACTGGTGTCTGAACTAACATGTGTAAGAAAGGGAGTTGATATTTATTTTTTATTTTTCAATTTGATAGCCATGGTACTGAGCTGGTCTACTTACCCTTTTCAGTCATGAGCTAGGTATAAGTATATAATAGGAAGGTTCAATATAGCAATATGTGTCCAGCTACAGATGGTAACAATGTCTCTGTGATGTGTCTGATGAAGGCCGGTAATACCGGAAAAAAGCACTTACCTTTAACATATGTAGGCATCTTTTATGTGGTTTTATCTTTTGCTACTGTTTTAATGGATTTTCTGATTTAGTAAACAATTTATTGGTTCCTGCAATTCTTGGCTTTTCTTGGTCCGACCACTGCTACTTTTAGTGAACACATGTCTCTGTGAATACTGATGTTTGGTGAGGGGATTGATGTTACTCTAAGGTATTTCTGCTATGTAACATTAAGGATGGTTTTATCTTTTAATCCCATATATATATATATATATATATATATATATACATATATATATATATATATATATATATATATATATATATATATATATTGCACTTAGGGATGTTAATTTTCTAGTGATGGAGAACAGCATTAGATTTGCTTTAGTACTATTAATTTGGAGTTTATTTTCATGTAGCCAGTTGCATAGTTCTGTGAATTGTGTCTGTGCTATGTATTACAGGGAATTACAGTTTTTGCTGGCTAGATGTCATCTGCATACATAACTACTTTGTTGTTAGGTAAATCACTCTAAAGTAATATCATTGAGAAATAAGGAGAATGACAGGATACCTAAGACTGAGCCCTGAGGTACTCAAGTATTAAGTGTTCCCTTATCAGATACCATATTTTTATTATAGACTTGAAAGGTTCTATCCTGCATGGAGCTTTTGAATCAAAGTGCAGTGTCTTCAACAACATTAAGTTTTTGAAGTTTTTCTAGTATAAGACTTTGGTTTACTGTTTTGAAATCTTGAGACCTGTCATCAAACTCTCCAGCAGTAATGCGACCTTCATGAATGTTACTATAAATGCTATCAGTTGCTGAGAGTAGTGCTGTTAGTGTACTAAATGCATTTCTTAAACCAAACTCTTGATCACAAAGAAGAGCATTACTGTTTATGTACTTACCATGTTGTTGATTAGGAAGAAAACCATAACTCCATAACTATTCTATGTATTTAAATAACTGTTGGTGTATTATTTTTTGAGGATCTTTGTAAAGGGGCAGAGATTTGAGATTGGCCTGTAATCTTTAGGCATAGAAAGGTGAGTGGACATTTG
Source organism: Protopterus annectens (assembly GCF_019279795.1). NCBI lineage: Eukaryota > Metazoa > Chordata > Ceratodontiformes > Protopteridae > Protopterus > Protopterus annectens. The sequence continues at coordinate 286,333,234 of NC_056733.1, forward strand.
ATGAAGGAATAAGAACTGAATGCTTAAATTCTGAACAAATTGATTAGGTAGCTAGTGATAAAGACATATGTGAGTGGTTTAGCAATCTTAGTGATGTCAGTTTTAGGAACCTAGGATATAGCTTACTGAATACAGTACTTTTGGTGTCTAGACAGTAAAGATTTAGTTTGCGTTTCAGTTATGGCAGTAAAATGAAAAAACATGGCAGAATTGTTGGTGAGGTAAAATACTATTTTGTAGCCGTGGATGTGGAGATGAGTTGGAAATCTCTTTTATGGTTGTGATTGTAAAATTTCTGTTATCATTGGGAAGAATAATTTGCTTTCAGTTTTGATTATTTGCAAGTTTTAGAATCTGTAATTTTACCCGATAGCTATTTTATTGCTTTCCAAAATAAATTAAGTCTTGATATGAGGATGCTCTCTTTTTGTCTGACATATATTTTATTTATTTATTTAGTTTTAACATTTGTTTACTGGGAAAGTCTGACTGGGATAGAGACCATTTTCAGTAGAGGCCTGAGGAGAAAAGCTGCAGATACATGTCTTTGGAATGTGGGAAGAAACCGGAGCATCTAGAAGAAATCCATATGAATGCAGGGAGGGCGTGCAGACTCCACACAGAAGGCACCCCAGATGAGAATCAATCCAGAGAACCTCTTGCTGTGAGGTGACAATGCTAACCGCTGCACCAAGATTTTGGTGTTGCTGAAAATTCTGGTTGCTTTTCTTAGTGCAATAAATCATTAATTGAAGCCTTTGTTGATGGGTTGCTGTTTTCAGGCATTCAATGCTTTATCTCTGTCCTTAATTTTTTGTTTAATACCCATCATAAGCCAGAGACATTTCTTTGCCCTCAATTATTGTTTGTTGTGGAAAAAAATAGTTTCTTGTTTATTAAATAAGATAGCAATGAAGTAGGAAAGAACAAGTCTAAGATTTTGTTGAAAATATAATGGTGTGCAGTCTATATAGCTTAGGTCATTATCTAGGAATTGTTTATTTTGTAGAAAAGGTCTTGTTGTGATGATAACTTGGGGGGGCATTTTTTGGTTTTGAATGTCCAAATATAGCTGCATGGGCAATGGTCACTGATAATATTTGGAAGAATGCCAGCATTTGGGTATTTGTGCTTAATATTAGTCAGTAGAAGGTCAACTGTTGTCTGGTTTCATGTTTGCATTTTGGGTTAGTAGGTTTTCGTGATCAATTGTTCCAGACATACATTCTTTGGCATACTATGCATTTTTGGCCCATCTGGACCACCAGCATTTATAGTAAAGTCACCCGGAATAATACAGTTGTTCGTTTTTTGGGAAGCTTTATCATTTATGGGCTTTTGTTTTTTGCATTAAGTTTAAGAAAAAAGGAGTGGTATGCATACCACCCCATGAACAGATTTAAGTAGTTACCTAGTCTTAGGTAACATAGTGTCCAGATTGGACTGTTGCTATCTTGTGATATAGCAGAATTATAATGTATTTTCAGGAACTTGTTTTGTTGTTGTTTTGTCAGCATGTTGTTTTTTTATTTTAGATGAAAGGCTAAACTTCTAAAGGAAAACTCAACACCTGTTTGCCCAGAGGTTCTCTTTGGTCCAGTGGCAGTGACATCCACATGGTATGCTGGGGGGGACTTGGGAATGAGCCCCAAATGAGAGATAATGTTATCCTTTTTACTTCTATGACACCAGGTGACTAATAGTGAGATGGAGCTCATAAAAGGTTGCTGGCAAATGTGATTAACAGCTGAAGCCAAATGAAAACACCCTATTCAACTCCAAATGGCCTATTTCAGTACCAGGTTCTCAAATTTGACCCTCATATTATGCCAGCTACATTCCAGTGCTGAATACTCAGAGTGCTTAAGTCCCATAGATTGTATGCCACAGTATACGTGGCATGATGTCAGAATTAATTAAAAATAAGGGGATTCACACTGCCTAAATTTCAGGTTATTCTAGATTCACTCAGAGAAGCAGGGCTTATAGTCAATGTCCACAAATGTAAGCCCAGGATCACTGAAGTTAAGTAATTAAGATGTATCATAGGCAGAAGGGCCATTAAACCATACAGCAGTACAAAAGTGGCCAGTATTACAGACATAAAAAAATCTTCCTGGTGAGTACCAAACATTTGTAACACACTTCACTGCCATCACTGCCCTCCCAACCTCTCCAAGGATAATATGCAAATTAAAGTCAAGTAGAACCTAGAGGTAGAGGATATTATCCAGCATCTGAAAATCATCCTAAACGTGTAACCCAGCCTGGAATCCCATGAATTTTCTAGACCCTTTATAGTTGCACATGGATGCATCAGGAGGGGGCTTGGGAATAACAAAAAATAGGGCAGAAAAAAAACCCAATTTGTTATTCAAGTAGAAAATTGCATATGGCTGAAATAAGTTAATCAGCTATCAGATGTGAGTGCCTGACCATCAGATGGGTTCTGGAGTCCATGCGGTACTCCCATTTGAAAAGAAAATTTATTTGGGTATTTGGCCATGTACCCCTGCAATGGCTGCATCAGTAGAAAGAGGAGAATATAAGCTTTTAAGGTGAGCTTTTTCCCTCTAACCCTTCCACTTTAACATTCAGCATTGCACTTTGGCTAACCATCAGAATAAGGGTGTTCTGGCTGGGCAATGAGGCAATTCCCAGAGACTGGAACTGGTGCTTTCAAGCCAGGGGGTGCAAATGTAATATAGCATGGTAGTTCCCCCCCAAAATGTGTGTAAAAGCTGTGATTTTTGTATGTATATAATGCAGTTGTGAAACATATTATTACCATTGTTTAAAACTTAGCCACTAGTTTGCTTACCTCTTTAAGGATGAAGAAGGCTCATCTAACCAGGAATCCACTGGCAATCTTTATATCTGACATGGGAGTAAAGACTATTTCATTTTGTTTTTTACTGTGCACCAGGGGTGATTTAATATTCTTCTAAAGTGAGAATATTAAAACATTTATTTGTGGAGAAAACCACAATGAGAATGGGGTATAATTACAAGATACTTTTATTCTGTATGGACTTTAAGGAATTGTTATGTTCTAGAAAATTGTCAAAACGTTTTACTTTTTGCTGAAAGAAATTACCCCACTCTAATAAAGCTGATGTGCACGCATATATATTGCGGGTGCCATTTCATTGGTAGGTAAGTCAAATAGCAAAATCACAATTAAAACAAAACTAAGTAGAACTCACATTTGACAGAATATGCATTTGATAGTTAAATTAATCATTTAAATGTAGCAATTGTGCTTTCAGGTTAAATCCTTAGTGCCAATTAAGCTAGTTAATTTTTATAAAATGAATGTCATTGCTTGTGATATGTTTGCCTAGTGTCTCTTACAGTTAGTGATGTTCTTGTTAGTTAATGAGGATTACAATCAGTAAATGGTGTTGAAGAACACAATAGCAATCACTGATTTCTATGGAAAATCAATGCTGTTGCAAATTCTGTATGTGTGCCAGCAATGATTCCATTGTTTTTAGAGGTTTTTTTCCCTCTTCTTTTTTGTTTGTGCAACTGTGGAGTTGATAGGTATATGTTTTTAGGGATCCCTATCAGTTGATCGAGTTTTCAGAAACTCAAAATTTATATAGGCGAGATGATATGATCAAATTTCTGAAAACCAGAAGCTTTTGAATGGAGATTGTTGTACAGTGAGGATGGGGAAATTCACCATTTTCCTCAATGTAGTGTGATCTCAGAGTTGGTATATATAATTAGCAGGGTTCTGTGGGGTGCAGGGGGGCTTGTCCCCTGCAAAACTATAAAAAAGATAGATTTTTGTGTTTTTTTTTTTAATGTTCGAGTTTTCAGAAATTTGATCATATCATCTCACTGATATGAATTTCGAGTTTCTGAAAACTGGATCAGCTGACATAGATCCATTTGGGGGGTGTGGGGGAGGCTTGCCCCTGCACAAATTTGCACTATTATTTTTGGCTCTTGTGTGCCTTGACTGTTGATAACTTGCTGGAGAAATAAAATACTTGGTCTAGTTTTAGATCAAATATGATTCTACCAAATGAACATTGTATGAATTTTAACAATTTTTCAATTAATCGTGATTTATTTGAGTTCTAGTAAAAGTAATATACTCAATATATATTTTATATCTATATATTATATAATTTTCCGTATATATATATATATATATATATATATATATATATATATATGGTTTCCTATGAAACCATCGAATTTACACTACATCGAGAATGACTACATCGAGACTAGACCATCGAAAGTACATAACAGCGAAAACAGAAATCGTCGACATTTAAAACATCGACTACATGGAAAGTGCAGAACATACAGGAGAGAAGTTATAACTACAGACAACGCAAAACACCAAACACCATAACACCGACACACGGAACATAAACAACACACTACACTACATAGCATACACACTAGCCCTGACCCAAACCCTAACCCTAAGGTCCGACACTATCGCACACTTCACCTACCTGCACCCTAACCCTAACTCACTTACCCACCCCTAGCCCAAGCTCCGACACTAACGCACACTTCACCTACCTGCACCCTAACCCTAACTCACTTACCCACCCCTAGCCCAAGCTCCGACACTAACGCACACTTCACCTACCTGCACCCTAACCCTAACTCACTTACCCACCCCTAGCCCAAGCTCCGACACTAACGCACACTTCACCTACCTGCACCCTAACCCGAACTCACTTACCTGACCACTCCTACCTCCGTCACTGTCGCACACTTACCGGGTCGCGTTAAACATACACAAGTGCTGTGACATTTCATTTTCGACGCTTTGGAAGTCGACGATTTCCGTTTTCGATGGTTTGCAAGTTCGATATAGAAGTCCCGATCTTCTCCTTTTCGATGTAGTGTAGATTCGATGGTTTCATAGGAAACCATATATATATATATATATATATATATATATATATATATATATATATATATATATACTACTAAAATATATATATACATATGTATTGTTTAGCCAGATTGTCAACAGCTGTTTGTGTAATTTTTTGACCCATAGCCTACAGTGCTAATAAAGCACTCCTGTGTCAAAGTGCTGCAGGCATCATTTTAACAAATTAACTGTGCACAGTTTATGGTGTTACACAATCTCCCAAGGCTGTGTAAATGATGTATTTATTATTGTATATATCATCAACTGACATTGCCATCTCACTTCTCTGGGCTCATATATGTTTTATTTGTATTTCTGTTACTGTGTTATCAGTGGTATCTTTATTATGTTGTTGTGAGACTTCTAGTCTGAGCCTGAAATTAATTTATTCAGAACAGTAATCATACCTGGTATAAAATAAAGTTAGTGTATATCAGCAACCACATATCCTAAACACTACCTACTAAACAATACACTCAACAAAGTAATACCCATTTTATGTTTTTTGCTGTGCCCCCACATCCATAATACTTCATGTATACCACCTCAGACAGCATCAAGGAAAGGGTATATTCGCATTCCACAATAGCGATCAATATCACAAAACTCACAGATTATTATTTAAACCTACCTACTTTAATGACAAATACTTCTGCCTTTAATAACTTAACAAGAATCTTTCCATATAGTAAAATCCTACTCTAACACAATCCAAGATATCATGAACATTCTGTAACTTGCAAACATGTGCATTTGCCCATTTATGTAGTTGCCAGGTTGCTTAAAGGTGAAGTAGCACAACTGTCCAGATTTTCACAGAGTGTCCAGATTTAGGCTTCATATTTTTGGTCTGTTCCTCATAAAACTTGTGGTTTTCTGGCAAATCACTTAGGATTGAAGTTACTAAATTAAGACATACACTTGAATTTCAGACTTTATGTCATTCTGAAAATGCATGCTAACACAACTTCTATTATTCTAGCACCTTTCTAAGTTTATAAGCACAATATTTAATATATGTTCCTATTTTTGGGCCTTTGTCCCCCGTTATACAAGGCTTTGTCCAGATTTCTTGCATTACGAGGTTGAGAAGTATGGCACAAATGGAATACACAAACATAGAGGTCAGTATTCACAGCTCTGCATTTTGGCTGAGCATAGCAATAATGGGGAAGAGCAGTTCAACATTGTTATGCAATTAAGATCAGCAGAGGTCAGTCACACTGACTACAGAAATGCAGAGTCACTTTGATAAACATATCTCCCTACAGCAAAAGCGTAAAGTTCCAAAGGGATACGTGTTAAGGGAAAACCTATAAACACATAAAGGACCCTGAAGTTACATTTAACAGCACCATGTTACCTGGGGATTATTGGACTTACACAACAAATTATTTAGGAAACCACAAACTTTGTAAAGTAAGAAAATTTTAAAAACAAGGCGAAGCTATTTAATTCACTTCAAGAAATGCTTTTGTGGGGGGCGGAGCCTGAATGGCTAACTGAAGGCAGCAATTTTTTGGAGCTCCATAAACTAGTATTAAATTCAGGAAATTATAATATTTATTTCTAACTAAACTACTACAAATATTTAGTTAATAGTCTAAAGTAACTAAATACAAGTTTTTGTTGATTTTTACAAGAAATGTCCTGTCAAATTATTCAGGAGTCTATATACAGCAACTGGAGAGATGAGTAACCTGAAGAATTCTCATTCTGATCTGGCACTAAAAAAGGAACTACAACTGGTGACTACCACGTTACAAAAATTATCAACAAAAATGGATGATTTTAAGGTTAATCTACAGATTTTAAAAGAAAACTCTCAGAAACAAACAGAGGTCTTCAAAGAAATACTTCAGCAACATCAGTCAAAGATAGCAACCATTGAAACATCTTTGTCTGACATTGATAGAAGGCTTAAAGAAGAGGAAACACAAACAGAGTTTCTCCTGAAGCAAAATACCTGGCTATCCAATAAACTAGATGACATTGAGAATAGGGAAAGAAGGTCTAACATCAGGATTTTCGGTTTACCGGAGAAAACAGAAGGAGGGGACATTATATCCTTCTTAACTCATGGATTCCAGAGGTTCTAGATCTTAAAGAAGGTTTTTCTTTTGGCATAGAAAGGGCACATCATGCTTTAGGAAATAAAACTTCAGCATCAACCCCATCATCGTCCTCTGTGCCACCAAGGTCAATTATAATAAAATTTTTATCTTTCATGGACAAAGAACTGGTGTTAAAAACAGCATGGAGGAAAAGTCCTATTAAATACAATCAAAATCTAATAAGATTTGATAATGACTACTCCACTAAAGTGCTGGAAAAGAGGAAAAAGGTATGGCCACTAATAAAAGCTCTAAAACAGAATAATATTAAAGCTCAAATAGCCTTCCCTGCAAAAATAAAGATACTGCACTTAAGTGAGATGAGAACCTTCAACACTCTGGAGGAAGCCCTGCAGTTCATCAAAAACAACATCATAACCATTTCAGAAGATATGGAATGGGTATCCCTGTCCTTGAAGAGAACCACTGATAAAAATGGCTGGACTGATGTCAAAAAGAAGAAGCAGAAAACAGAATCTAAAGTACCAACATCTGTAAAATCTCTCAAAGTATCAACTACAACCTAACCATTAAAACTTTGACATGGATTTAATATGTTTCAAAACCTCTAAGCTCATGCATACATATACCACATATATACAGGGAAAGCTATGTTTCCTATATCTTTTCACGTATGTCTTACAAATCTAGATATATATTAGCTATAAATCATCTCTTTCTGACATTTGTTTCTCTTTCCCCTTTGTCTCGTGTCTTTCTATGTTTCTCTTGTTGTTTTTTTTTCTTTTTCCTACTTCTAAACATATGTTAAGGACTGACTGTTTGATATAGTAACTAAATACAATTCAAAGTTAATATTTATGCTATGTAACCTGTAGTGCTCAGTTTGCTGGTCCCTTCTTTATTTATTTGTTAACTATTTCTTTTATTAAATTCTTATTGATATTTACTGTGGCTGAAATCAACCCTAGTCGCTAACTGTTTTATCCCTTTAAATCCAATGAAACTGTATAATGACACTCCAATGAAATTGTTAGAATGTATTTCTGACAAGTCTATGATAACTGCAAATTACTTCCGTATTAAATTAAGTAACGCAACTGGGGTGTTAGTTAACATTGAAGTGACATGGGGTTGATTTACTCATAGCTGGCATAAATAAACATGTTGGAAAATGGGCTCATTTTGAGTCCAAGTTTTTTCATAGTGAAGCTTATTTGTTTTAATGTACTGATGCTAGTCTTGGTTATTGTCAAGAGCTGTCCGACCATGGCTGAACAGATGACCATTATTTGTGGTGCTGATAAAGCTGAAATGTTTTTTTTTTTTTTAAAGGAATAGTAGATTTGACTGCAGGAAACGATCTATGGGTGAGTGCAGAATACAGCTAACATGTACTTTATGTGGAACTATGCTGTGACAAGGGATCCTGGCTGCTTTGGGTGGGAGCGATGTAATTAAGTGGCAGAGCTTCCGCACTGTTGTGATGAGACATAAGTGTGATAGCTAAAAGGAAATTATGTTGCTTTGCTGCTGGGCCTGAGACTATGTCTTCATTTGTTTGCATGGGTTACAGGTCTGTGTGTGTTCTGGTTTGGGGAGGGATGATGGCTTGTCCTGCGGTGTATGTGGTGTCTTACTTAATGACCCTTTGGTTAATTACATATTGACCTAGCCGTGAGGGAGATAGAAGTGCAAAGAGGGGAAATTGTTAAACTGGTTGTATACTGAAATGTATGGGCAGGAAAAAAAGAGCTTGTGAGTTTAAAATGAAGATTTTAGGACCGCAGCTCGCATGAGCTACATGTACTGTCATAAGCTTTTCTTAAGCTGTTGAGATGTTTATTATTGTCATAGCAATGAGCAGGAAAGGATTTCATTGGCTATGGGCCCACTCCTTGTTTTTAAGCATGAGCATATCTTTCATGGAAACAGAAGAGAAATCTTTATTTAGTTCCATCATATAAATGAGAATAAAGAGCTTAAAAAAGCTTAATACTTTTATATTTAACAAATATAACCTTAAGTGAACTATGCATTCAGAATACTGTAAACATCTGAACTCATACACACAGTACTGTTAAGTTGTAAATCACTTTGTAAATATAACTACATTCAATTCCTTGAAAGCCTTTCATTATGTAATTTATATGACTGCTAAAGCATGATAAAACTAATGGTTATATTATGTTGTGATATAATTTATATAGTCTCTCTTTAGTTTTAATACACAATATCTGAAAATGTATGCTTATCTGTTACAGGAAGTAATAATCATCAACATTTAGATTACTTACTGCAAGTCTTTGTGTTTATGATTTTAAATAACTTGTGTGCTTCAAACAAATGATTATATGATTATTATTTCCAATATGGAAACATATGTTGATACAAACAAATTAGTTTAATGATCAGTATAATAGAATTCATATGTTTATAAGTACAGATGGTCAGCATATAGTTGTTAACGTGTATAACAATTCTTTCTGCTAACAAACATTTTAAAACACAATAACTGTAGTGAATAGACTCCTTTAATATTTAATATTGTATATATGGAGCTCTAGTGAATGGAAAATCGAAGCTAGAGTGATAGTTCTTCAGATATATCTATCTGTTGGACTAGGAATGTATTTCATTCCATGGTGGGTAGGGATTAATGTTCAAACTAGTTTAATTTCATTATTTACTTTAGTTTTTAGGATGTTAATTAGTTTTTCCAAGCCTGACTTAAACATGATGATTACTTTAGTGATAACATGCTTTACTGGGATTGATGAATGTTTACAAATTAATAATTTTACTATTAGAGGAGGGGATAGTCCAGGTAAAGATAATGGTACTTCAATTGCTTCTTCAGAATAATTTGATATGGAACTTTCTTTAATATCTTTAAACATTAGTGGCCTAAATAGTCCAGGTAAGAGATCTAACTTATTAAGTTACCTAAAGTTAAATAGAGCCCAAATAATTCTTCTACAGGAAACCCACTTCAAAAACAATGATAATTTTATATGGGACCCAAGTGATTATATGAACTTAGCATGCTCTAAATTTAAATCTAAGAAGAGGGGAGTAACAATTTTATGGAGAAAGAATTCCTTAATCCCTGAAGTAATACATAAATATGTAGATAATGATGGTCTTATAGCTATAGTCATCTTGAAGTATAATAATAGATTGTGGACATTAGTAAACCTATACTGGTTTCTTGGTATTGGTATGGGAACAGTTAAGAAACATCTAGATCAAATTATATGTATAGCTAAAGATAATCTAGTGGTAGGAGGAGATTTTAGTTGTATTACCGATACTTCTGAAACTACTAATAAAAAATCTCCATGTTTAACAGCTACTGCAAAACTATTAAAAAAGATGGTCCATATCTTTAAACAACTCATTATTATTCTCTCACCAAGAATAGAGTTTGTACTCAAACCAGAATAGATAAAATATACATTTCTCAAGATCTTCAAACAAAAATTACTTCTTTCTCAATAATCCCATGTCCCCTATCAGATCACAATTCATTAGTTCTAAAAATGCAAATAGATTTTAAACCACTATCATTTATATTTAAAATTCCTGTGTACATTACAAAAATAAAAGAATTCAAGCAGTGGTTAGTGAATGAACTTAATGTCTTTATAGATATAAACTACAACTCAGAAGTGAACATAGTAATGGTTTGGGATTCACTTAAAGCTTATATTTATGGGAAAGCAATTGGTTGGTATAAAAATAGAATCAAGGAATGGAAATCAGAACTACAAGAACTACAAAGAAAACTCACATTATATAAATCCCAAAAGTCTCTTAATTTGATTGAAAACAAGAAGAAAATAGAAGACTTAAATAAAAGATATAATGAAATATTAAATCATAAAACTAATTTAGCCTTGAAAAGGTTAAAGATAAATTATTATGCTACTTCCCCAAAACATTACATCATTTATCTGTCAAAGTTAAATGCAATCTAAAGCTAACTCTATTATTAATATCTTACATGAAGAAAAAGGTAAGAAAGTGTCAGAAATAGGAGATATAATATATGCTTTTAAGTGTCATTATAGAAATCATTATAAAAGTAAGAATATTACAACAGATCATTTAAACATAGAAAATATGATTTCTAATATTAAACCAATCCCTGAAAGTTTACAATGGCATTTACAAAAACCCATTACACACAAAGAAGTCACTGATAAAATCAAAGAAAGTAAATCTGGTAAATCTCCTGGAATGGACGGCTTAATCTCAGAAATTTACAAAATATTTCCCAAAAATATAACCTCATTACTACATAAAACACTAATTGAAATTGAAACCCATGCAATAATTCCCTCTTCATGGAGATACTTTTAATCATACCCATTTTAAAAGAAAATAAGAAGCTAGTCATTGTAATTCATATAGGCCAATTTCATTGTTAAATAATGACTATAAAATATTTATCTCTATCTTGATAAATAGAATGAAAAACCAAATAAACAAAATAATTAACAATGACCAAACTGGATTTATTCAAAATAGACACTCACATGACAACATTAAAAGAATATTGACATTAATTGATTATTTAAATAAAGAAAATATAGAAGCCTTGATAATCAGTCTAGATATTGAAAAAGCATTTGATTCCCTAAACTGGGATTATTTAATTAAAATTCTTGAAGCATATGCCATTCCTCCCTCCTTTATAACGTTCATTAAAAAAGGTTTATGAAAACAACTTAGCTTATATAAAAATAGGACCCTTCACCTCAGAGGCTATACAAATTACAAGAGGTACTAAGCAGGGTTGCCCTATGTCACCCATCATATTTGCATTGGCTACAGAGCTATTGACTATATTAATATGAAATAATCTGAAGATAAAAGGAATAAATATATTTGGACAATATAAATCTAAGATCATTTTCTTCTCTGACGATATACTTCTTACACTATTGAATTCTAAAGAAGTCTTAGATGAACTAGATATTTTGATACAGAAATTTCATAAGATCTCAGGTCTTAGTTTTAATAACCAAAAATCTAAATCTTTATTATTAAATAAGAAGAATGATATACAAATAGACAAGAATCATATTATAGGTGAACAAGTAGCAACTTTAATATACCTGGGAATAATTATGTGTAAGAATATACAAGATATAAGGAATATTAACTATAAAAATGTCATGGATACAATAGATTCTCTAGTGTTCAAATATAATAACCTATTCATAGTTTTCGGAGATAGATTACAGCTGATTAAAATGGTTCTTCTTCCCAAAATTTTGTATGTAGTACAAGCTACTTTGTTAATTCCTGAGAAAACCTATCTTAAGAAAATAACAGCAATGCTTCTAAGGTTCTTATGGTATCCTAAAAGAAATAAAATTGCATATGCCCATCATATTAAACAATGGGATCAGAGAGGAATAAATTATCCAGACAGTGAATCATATATAAGAGCTACTCTACTTAAAACAGTCATTGAATGGATTAGCCCTAATTATATCTCCAACTGGAAAATGTTACATACAACTATAATAATAAATGAAAACAAATTACCTAAAAATACTATTACAAAGGATAAAGATAATATATTATGGTACTCATTGACTTTAAATTTGCAATATAATACAACTAAACTAACTAGGTCAAACCTAATAAATCATTTATTTGATCATTTTAGGAAATGTATAAATATGAATATGGATTTAAAGCTCTAGTTCACAACACTAATTCCCTTCAGTATTACTAAAAACTTTCCAGATAGAATTCATAGGGACATATTCATCTCTTGGGAACAGAAAAAATTAATTTATTGGTTGCATTGTATAAAAAATCAACAAGTATTAGATATACAATATATGATGCCAACTTATGAACTAAATTCTCATGAATGGTTAATACTTCAGAATATATTGACATACTCCAAGGATCTATGTAGGATAATACATAATTCTTCTTTCTCAACCTCACCTAAATTCATATTCAGACTGTTTGGAATTATATATAATAATGAGAATATGAAAAATGGAACTTCATACTTACATAACCTAATAAAAAAACTACAAAACATCACTCAAACCATCATATTGGAAGTTTATGACTAAAGGATATTCGATTCAATTAACCCCAAAAAATAAATCAAATATATTACCCTCAGTAAAAGTGACCTATTGTTCTCATTATTAGAGAACATTTACCTGGAAATTCCTCCATAGATCCTTCTCAACTCCTGATAAAGTTTCAAAAATCAATCCTTCTAGTAATGGGGTTTGTTGGATATGTCAACAGATTGATAAAGCTGATTGGTCTCACATTTTCTACGAATGTATAAAAATCAAACCCTTTTGGGAAAATGTTAATAATTTTATGCAGATGATTTATTCAGATAAGTTTGTTATGACCAAAGCTTTAATATTACTGAATATGACTGAAGGTTTTGTTTTAAATAGAACTAACCTCTATTTACTTTGGACAATGCTAGCTATTGCCAGGAAATGCATAACAAAGAGATAGAATTCTACCATAGTACCTAGTAGAGAAGAGTTTCTGTGTTTATTGAAGAGGACGGCCTTAATGGAAGTTAAAACCAAGGAATTAAGAATGTTTCCTATGCCATTATCTAATCATCCTTGGAAAAAAGTTTTAACATTAATTGACACTTTACAAACGGATTTAACCTCCTCTTGAAATAATTATTTCTTAAGATTAATGTATTTACTTCTGTATAACTTGTTATTCATTTTTCATATGTCAGGCTGAATGTAAATTTGTATATAGTTAATTTATTAAGGAATATGATAGTACAGTGTATTAAGTATTAATTTGTTGTTTATTTCATATCTAAAATAAAAATTATCTGAGTAAAAAAAAAGAAATGCATTTGTTTTATTCATATTTTGAGCATTATACAATGGATTTATTGAACATTGTAAAGATGTCATTTGTAAATGGAAAATCATTACAGCAAGAGTGGAAATGTGATCACCAAGAAAATATTTTTTTTGGTACCATTTAGTGACTGTGCATACATGGGAGAAGTACTGAAGTGTTAAGGATGTTTTGTTGGCTTTACTGGGAGATCATCCATTGAGTTAAGATTATTGAGTTCACTTCAAGAAATGTTTTATTTATCTGATGGGCATATTTCTGCAATACTGTAAGCTGTCATTTGTAATGGTGAATCATTACACCACCAATGGAAATGATTTTGGTGTGCTTTAGTGATTGTGTATACATGGTAGAACTGCTGAAGTGGTAACAATGTTTTGTGTCTGTACTGGGAGATTCACGAGTATTGCTGACAGCAATTTGATTACAAGAATGTGGTAGGGGCTAAAGAAAGGATGAATGTGTTAGGAAACTGTGTTATTTACTAAGTATTAACAAACTGCTTTAATTACTAAGTATGTATTCATGTTAGTGCAAACAACATTTCAGCAAAACTTTACATGGCTGGCCTCTGAATGTGTAATATTATTATGGGGGTTGTGTCACATAACTTTTTTTTTCCCCGAGGATGGTAGGTGTTGCTTGACTGATGATAATTATATGTGTTTTTGTGTATAACCATGACATTTGGACAGAGAAGGGCAACTTAAATTATTTTTACAGGTTCAGCAATCACGTACATGGATTGCAAAGTAGACATAATATGCGCAGCTATGTCTTTTTAAAATAAATAGGTTCATAGGTTCATAGGTTCGTACTAGGCTATCTGCCCTAGGGCATTTATAAGCCTAGCCATAGTGTGTGTGGCTTTCACCACCCCTTAGGATGAGAATACTACGCCCTTTTAGGGTTTAGTTTACTGTGCCTCTGTCTAGTAGTGACACAGAGATGACCCCCGGGGTAAACCTACGATCTCCCATCCACTCGTCAAGATTTCTCTTGAATAGAGTTAGTGAGGGGCTCTGCCTAACATGGATTGGGATTCTGTTCCAGAGTGTAGGGAGCCTCTGGGTTATGAATCTGTCCCTCCAGCACGTCCTATTTATTTCTGTGTTGAGGTTTAAGTCTCTTGCTCTCGTGGCTCTGGTGGATTTGGATTTACTGAGGTGGAGCATGTCCATTAATTTCGGATTGGACATGGCCTTGTACGTCAGGCACAGATCACCTCTGAGTAGGCGGTATGCGACTGAATAGAGCTGGAGTTTTTTCAGTCGGGCAGCATATGACATATGTTTAAGTCCCTTTATCCTCTTGGTGAGAAACTTTTGGGGTCTTTCCAACTGCTGCAGGTGTCGGGTAAGATACATCCCAAATGGGGCATTGTACTCAATCATTGGCCTGATAAGAGAAGAGTACAGGGGCACAATGACCTCTCTTGATCTAGATGTGAAACCCTTCATGATAAGGTGGGCAATATAGAAGGTCTTCCTAACCACTTTGGCAATGTGAGTGTCAAATGAGAGGTTACTGTCAACCTGGGTCCCTAGGTCCCTGATTACCTCTTCCGTACTTAATGGATTACCACCTATGTGGTAATTTGTGGGTACCTTGTTTTTCCCAAAGGGTATGACTATACATTTTTTGGCGTTCAGCTTAAGGCCATGGCTCTGGCACCAATTATCCATTTCTATGAGGCCTCTCTGAAGGATGTTTGTGTCTGCTGGGCTATCAATTATGGCGCCCAGTTTGCGGTCATCTGCGAACTTTGTCAGCCACAATCCTCCTATGTTTGCCTGTACCTCGGAAAAATAAATGCCGAACAAGAGGGGTCCCAGGACTGAGCCCTGTGGGACACCGCTTGTGACTGGCTTAGAGTCTGACACAGCTCCAGCAACTCTGACCCTGTGGGTTCTGTCCTTGAGCCAGTTTGCAACCCACCTTGTGACATATGAGTTTACATTTAAGCTGGTGAGTTTGTCTATGATGCCCGAGTGGGGTATTGTGTCAAAGGCTTTTGCAAGGTCAAGGTAGGCTGTGTGAACTGCCTTACCCTCATCAATGGCCTTAGTGACTGTTTCAAAAAAGTCGATCAAGTTCAAAAGGCAGGATCTGCCTTTGACAAAGCCAAATTGGGTAGGATCCAATGTCTGTAGGTCCCCAATGTCTTTGTTTATGAGTTCCATATTGATCCTCTCCATAGCTTTGCAAACCAGGCTCGTCAAGCTTATGGGGCGGTAATTTCCAGGGTCAGTAGAAGCACCGCCTTTGTGAAGTGGGACCACTGTTGCCGTACACCACTCTTTGGGTACGTATCCTGTAGTAAGGCTAAGATTAAACAGCAGCCTTATGTGTGGGTTTAGTTCCTCTTGGAGTTCATGTAGCACACAGCCCAGGACACCGTCCAGTCCCATTGATGCTGTGTTTTTAGCTTTAGAGAGGGCGGCTCTCACCTGGGCATCTGAGATGTTAGGGAGGCTACACTCTGCTGGGATAGTTATTTCTCCTTTTGGGGGGGAGGGGGAGGAGAAATTAGCACTGAACCTGTCTGCCAGAATGTTGGCAATGTCAGTGGGTTCAGTGTATTTTGTGTCATTTTGGACTAACTCTGAGCATATCTGGGAGTTTCCACCCAGGTTTCTAACATAGCTAAAGAAGGCCTTGTGATTGTCTTTTGTGTCTTTTGCGATTTTTCTCTCAAAGTTGGCCTTGGATGATTTTATGAGTGATCGTAGTTTTTTGCTAGTACTGATCAGAGATGCCTTCCCTTTTAGGGATTTTGCTCTGTCATGTAGTAGCTTCCTCCTCCTGTTGTAGAGTTTGTTTGTGGCTGGGGACCACCAGACCAGGCGCCTGCCTTTGGGGGAATGGGTCTTGGTTTTATTTGGGATTGCATGATCCATGCATTCTTGAAGGTGCCCGTAGAAGGCATTTGCAAAGGATTCAGCAGTGAGGGTTGTGGTTTCCACTGGCCCAGGGGCCTTGAAGGATACCACTTCAGTCTTAAGAAGTGTGAAGTTGGCTTTTGAGAAGTTCTTCACTGTGGTCTTTTGTGCAGGGGGTGGGGGTGGGATGTGGATTTCCAGTGAGATTAATTTATGGTCTGATCTTACCAAGGAGGGATATACTTCCGGTGTGGAGCATTTTGTCCCCATGTTTGTGATGATCAGGTCTAGTATATTGTCTCCTCTTGTGGGAATGGTGACCAGTTGTTCCATTGCATTTGAGTTTATGAATTCTAGGAACCTTTGGGCTAGGGTGTTGGGGCTTGAGTAATGTTCCCAGTCTATGTTTGGGTAGTTGAAGTCTCCCAATATGATGGTATTTGGAGAGACATTCATACTCTCCAGTGTCTTCAGGAAGGCTGAGTGGGGTTCCTGAGTTTGAGAGGGTGGTCTGTAGCATGCTACAAACTGTAAGGCAGTTTTGCCTATGGTTAGTTGCACCTGGATGGTCTCCGATGCTTCGTGCGTTGCCACTAACCTGGAGGTGTGGGTATCTTTGATGAATATGGATACTCCCCCTCCTTTTGTGGTTCGGTCCAAGTTTTGGGGCCGGAAAGCATGATATGAGGTAAAACCTGATAGTGCTGGGGTGCTCTCAGGAGCCTTGAACCAGGTTTCAGTCACTGCACAGACATCGATGTTCTCCATACTGAGGAGGGCTTCGAGGGCGTGCATCTTGTGGTTTAGACTTCTGACATTGAGCAGCATTACCCTTAGTTTTTTTCCACTTGTGTTTTCTAGGCAGGTAGGTCTGTCATTTGAGCCTTGCCTAAAAAAGGCACTATGGGGGTGGCAAGAGCCTTGGCCAATATCCGGAAGCCCAGGGGTGACATGTGCAAGCCGTCCCTTGCGAAGCAGCGTGGCTTGTCAAGCATGTCATCCCAAGCAGACAGACATTGGATCCCCTTAGAATGACACCAGTAATTAAGCCAATTGTTAAAACTGATCATTTTGTCTTTGTACTGTGGCATCATTCTTGGTGAGGGTAAGATGCTGCTCAGGGTCAGCGTCATACCGGCCTGGGCTACATAATCAGAGAGCTCCTCTATGTCTCTTTTCATGTAGTCCAGGGAGGTACGTCTCAGGTCGTTCACATCGGCATGTACAATGACTGAGTCATATTTGTACTTGCTGTGGAGTGACCTGAGTGCTTGTGTTATGTGGTGGATTCTAGCTCCCGACAGGCAGCTTACTGTGACCTTTTCCTTGTTCAGTCTGGTGAGCGGGACATCAGTGTGTCTGACTATGGAGTCACCTATTACAAGTGTGTCTGGCATGTTGTTTGGCCTTAAGGGCTGTGACTGTTTAGCACACTGACTTTGTGAACTATGTGTTGCATGTGCTATGTCTTGAGGTGGCGGTTGCTTGGGTGTCTGCTTTGGAGGCCTCTGTTGTTTTGGTAGATTTTTAATCAGTGCCTCCAGTATGTTTTGTGTGTTTATGTGTTTGGTTTGCAGTTGTGATAGTTCTATGTGAGACTGGGTTTGTGGTGTGCGTGGTTACCTTCTCCTCCTGACTGGTCTTGCCAGTACTGAATTGAGAGAGCTCAGCCTCCAGTTTGGCTATGTAGTTGCATCTCTCATATATTTGTATTTGTTGGGAGGAGGAGAGGGTTGTCTGTGTACATGAGGCAATTGTAACATTGTCTCAAGATTCCCAGATTCACCAGCTGAACAGGAGAGGACGCCAGCAACTGACCCTTCGACATGCTAGAAATAGTGAAAAAGATTGCTGTGTAACTGAGTCAGAAAGGACCTATAGGGAAATGGGTACTCAAGGGAATTTAGGTGAATGAAGTACTTTCTTTTGTTTAAGAGTGCTTTACCTGTATAAAAAATGCTTTAGGAGCAAGTGCTGAGCTTTTCAGATAGAGTATAGGCTGTTTAGATTGCAAGTAGAACAGTTCTAAGGGAAAAATTGAAGAGCAGACTTTACGGAGCCAGAAATACTTTAAACTTGATTAACCGGCGCTGCTCTATGCTGCTCTATGAGCAACTTCGCGCTAAAGCGGGCAAAAGCGGGCTTTATAGCAGGGGGTTGAAAAGAGCCAGGAATTGACCCAAAATGGCCAATAAACTACAAGTTGCTGGGCTGGAACCAATCCTTTAGGGACAAATAGGTTGCTCAGTGCTCCCCACTCCCACTGGTGAACAAAGAAGCTTCCTCTTATCCAAATAAGGGTATAGATAGCACAGGAACTAAGACAAAGCCCAGAGATCAGCAAAATCTGAAGACTGGACTATTCTAGTTCAGAAAAACGGGAAAACAACGATTTTTTTTTTTTTTCTTTTTTCACAGAGAAGAGAGAAAAAGATACAGTAACAAACAGTAAATGCTATAAAACGGCTAGCGCACTTTAGTGTGTTAGCCTAACAATTAAATTAAACAAAAAATAACACTTTAAAGTGCTAACAGTATAAATTCAACACAAGAATAGTAAAAACAATATGCAGAGCTGTTTTTTAAGCGAAATGCAGTCGAGATGCAGTACTTTAAGCGAAAGCCAGAAAAAATACTTATAAATCCAGGAAAGTCACTCTTTCACTCTCTGCTGCTTGTAGAACTCTGCAGGACACCACGAGGAGCTGTGCTGAGTCTGTTACAAGTAAAAAAGCACGCAAAAGCGGGCTTTATAGCAGGGGGTTGAAAAGAGCCAGGAATTGACCCAAAATGGCCAATAAACTACAAGTTGCTGGGCTGGAACCAATCCTCTAGGGACAAATAGGTTGCTCAGTGCTCCCCACTCCCACTGGTGAACAAAGAAGCTTCCTCTTATCCAAATAAGGGTATGGATAGCACAGGAACTAAGACAAAGCCCAGAGATCAGCAAAATCTGAAGACTGGACTATTCTAGTTCAGAAAAGCAGGAAAACAAGGATATTTTTTTGTTTTTTTTCTTTCTTCACAGAGAAGGGAGAAAAAGATACAGTAACAAACAGTAAATGCTATAAAACGGCTAGCGCACTTTAGTGTGTTAGCCTAACAATTAAATTAAACAAAAAATAACTTTTTAAAGTGCTAACAGTATAAATTCAACACAAGAACAGTAAAAACAATATGTGCAGATAGAGTGAACATTTGACTATAAATCTCAAGAAGGTTTCATTGACATATGCTGCTTTACATAATTTCTCATTTACATTTCATTACAGTAAATTTGCTTATACTAATTCATGGGGATCGCACATTACAGTAAATGATCTCAATGACTCACTGCCTAGCTACGATCATTCTCGGACATCACATATACCCTCGATGCATTCGCACAAAAACAGTGAATACTGGCCATATATAAACAAACACATACACAGGCACACACACACACACACACACACACACACACACACACACACACACACACACACACACACACAAACACACACACAAATATATACATATAAATAGATAGATATAGATATAGATATATTGTAGGGGGCTTATAGCATATTTTGCTCTGTTTTGTCATTTTTTTACTGTTTTAGAGTAGTCATTTTATAATGGTGTCAGGTCAAAATGGCTTTTCCTTAAAACCCTCAATAGCTTGGCTCCACCTAGAACAAAATGAGTAAAGAATAAGAACCATACTCCTTGGGTATCTGCTCACAGCAGGCACCTAATGCATGAAACAATACAATACTTTATAAAGAATTACATAACCATACTAAAAGAGATTAACATAGACAGGAAAACGTACTACAGTAACCCCATAGTAAATCAGTGTTCCAACCCTAATAAATTCTGGTTTTCTATTAATAATATACTCCATCCTGCAGCAACCATCACTTCTAATCCTGCTCTTAAGTAACACTCCCTCTGAAATAGCTGCTCAATTTAACACATTTTATGGAAACCATTAAAACTCTTACTAAAGATTTTCCTCCTGTCGATCCTGACATGCCTTGTCCTCAGACAACAAACACCCCCTGTTTAACCTTAAAACCCATCCAGACTTTCTACATTAAATCACTACTCCTTAAACTGAAATCCTGTTCTCCTTCAGCAGATTATCCCCCAACAGAACTCCTCAAGCTAGCTGCTAGTTCCATAGCCTGTCATGTGCCTGTCCTAATTAATAGATCTATCAAGGTGTTCCTTCACTTTGGAAAAAAAATTCTTCATCATCCCCCTTCATAAAGGAGGAACCTGATCTGATGTAATCAATTTCAGACCTATTGCCATATTATTTATTTGTCAAAACTTCAGGAGACGTGTATTCGTAAACAACTATTTAAACACATCCTTCAGGAAAAGTTCCTGACAACCATGGTTTTAGACTCACCCGTAGCATATCATGGCCTTATTAACCTTCACAGATGCTATTAACAAAGCCAGAGACAAAGGCAAACATCTTTTCTCTGTATTCCTTGATCTCTCTAAATGTTTTAATCTATCTAGTCTTTCACCAAAAATTCCTCTGCCACAAGTCTTCCATAAACATATTACACGCCATACTGTTATGGTTTAACAACTACTTAACCAATAGATACCAGTCTTTTAAATGTCTTACCACCTTTTTGCCTTCCTTTCTGTCCATATTGGCATGCCACACGGGTCCATTCTCCAATATATTCACTAACAATCTATATAAATCCTTTCAGCAAGTTTCCCTCATATAATATGCTGATTATTCTAATATGTACTTCAAATAATGTCATACATCTTCAGAGACTTACTCAAGAAGCCTTTAACTCTGTTGAAAGTTAGCTACAGGATAATCAGCTACTAGTAAGTCCCCAAAAAAGTAAATTATTTCTCTTTTTTCCAAAATCCCATTAACATGAAAAAAAAAACCAACTCTACAATTTATTCCTTAAATAATAACATGATTGAAGTTACTTCACATAAAAAACTACTTGGCATGACAATCAATGACAATCTTAAATATGATTTACATATCCACAGCAACATCAAGAAAACCCATCAAAAATTATGCACCTTTCATTGAGTAAAGAAATTCTTTACAGACTCTGCCAAGGTAACTCTAGCTATCATTTGCCTCTTACTGTTTCTCCTATATGTAGCCCCTATCATGACCAACTTGCAAGCCTCATTTAGTTCTAAATGTGAACGATGCTGCAACAAAGTTGCATGCCAGAAAAGATGTGTATGCTAAAAACCTTCCAGACCCATCACTGTTTAGAACTAAAAACACTTAACTGGCTCAAACTTCCTCACCACCTACCTTATACCCAGATCATCTTTACCCACAAAATCTTCTTTACCCCATTTGCCTGCCCAGCAATTAGCCCTGTACTCTAATTCTATCTACCAATTTGTCCCTTTGGTCTAATGATAACTGCTTACCATCTACAAACAACAAAAGGTTGCTGTGGTCAGTCTCTATTCCAATAATGTAGCTAGAACTTGGAATAAAAATTCCTATCTCAATCAAGTCTATCTCACACCTTCATCTTTTCAAATCATTACTAAAAGACTTCCTCTATGCCTCCTGGCTATGTCCTTGCTTCTCATTTGTGACATAGTGTCTCCTAACATAATTTATCACCTTCTTATACCTCCCTTTAAACACTAAATCAACTTAACCTTTTTATCCGCTTCTGATATGGGACTTTATTGTAGAACTTAAACTACAATACCTACTTCTAACTCCATCTCTAGTTTTCTGTTAACATTTTAGCTTATCTCCTCTAAAACCTCACTTTAATGCATTTATTAAATTACTCCTGTGTATCTTATACACCACCCTTCTGTCTGTACATTCTAAATATAGTTATGTATATTAATATTTATGAATATTAATACAAATGCTGTTATACTACTATCCTATGTATACACCTTAACTATAAAATTGGTTATTATAGATGTTGATTGCATTAAATTTGTTACCATGGACCTTTTCTACCTGGGCTTCCAATGAAAAAGGGCACAAGTCCCCAGTTGGACTTTCCCAATAAAGAAATGTCAATACATAAATAAAAAATATGTTGATAACAATGGGCTTTGTTAGACTGCAGTAGAATATGTGCATTTGCAGACTATACTGATGATTCAATTTGTATCAGTATATATCAAGTCTTGAAAACACATCAACACACTAACAAAATGTAATAATAAGGATGAAATGAAAATATAGCTCACTTATTTTTTTTTTTCACAGTTAATTCCAAAAGTATTTGCAGTACTCCTATGGAAGGGTCACAGTCTATAGAGGTAACTCAACAAAGTTTACCTCACACAGGCTCAATCCCTACAGTCTTTCTAGTAACCAGGCTATAAAAAAAAGATTGCATCTGCAGGCCTGTGCTAAGCATCTTTCCAGCTCTACAAGATGTCATCACCTGATCTTCCATCAGGTGACATAGATAATTTGCCTCAAGTGGACCTTCCATTTCCAGACACCATGAATCTTCAAGAAGAGCCCTGCTATACTTCAATGTGTTCTTCTCAATTAAGGAATCAGCTATCCTTTCTGCTTTCCATGATGCAGCCTTTTATATATGCCATTAATTAAATAATTAGTTTTGTATTATTTTAAATAATACAATGAATTAACTGGATGACTGTTCTGAAAATGTAAAGATACAACACATATTTAAAGTCATATTACCCCCTTTCCACAGGCAAGATGTCACAACTACCCATCTCCCAACACATAACTGTCAGTTTTAGACACATATACATGAGCTGAAAAACCTAGACAACTTATCAGCATTCATACTTTCCAATCTAAATCTCTTTTTACCATTCATAGTCAAACCTACTTGTCTTTCAGATTCTAAGACAGCCTTCATTTTAGCAAGTGAGACTTCCAGTCCTTTGAACAGGTGGCCACAATATATTGGAGTGGGATTTTAATATTTTATCCACTGGTGTCTAAAAGGTGGCTGTAACACAATGTAGGGTAGGCTGTACTGCTCTCTACTGAAATAAACCTTCAATGGTTACAAAAGCTTTTATTTAACAAGGGGGTAGCAGTATCTGCTAATACCCCTTGTCAAGTGGAAGAGATCAGCAATAAACACAAGAGTGAGACCCTGGTACAGAACTGACAATCATGAGGTCAGGGGAATGTTCAGGACTTTCAGGTTGTTCATTATAACATAAAGGCCAAGACCAATGTTGTAGCCACAGAATTGCCCAACAGAATTCCCCAACAGCCTGCCTAGCAGTGTGATACACAGTAGCTAGGTAACAGGGTAACAGGTGCAGTAAAGTTTGTTTGCTGTTGATATGGCAAGGAAACTCCAGTAGTGTCTGCTAGCTGGCCAACAAGAAGAGGTAGTAGGATACAAAATGCAAGGTGAACTAAACAATATGTGATGGCCATCAGCCTCCCATCACTAAGCCTCACGACCTGACAGAAATGCAACACTCTGGAAGGTGTTTTCTCTCTGTATAGTGTGGATCCCACTATGAGATAATGTTGGAGGGGGGTGAATGAGGAGGATGGAAAGTGGAGTGGAAAAGTCATGGAGAATTTGTAGGCCTCACTGTGCAAAGCAGAGGAGATACCAAGAAACACATAAAGGAAGAAGAATGTGTCTGTGCCATTTGCACTGATTTTTGATGGAAAATGCTTCGGCAACTTGTGTCTGCTAGATACCATTTTAGTGAAATGATAGTTAATTAATTCTTCTATATCGAATTAGCTAAGAAGATGTATCAGAGCTGGATCATGATCAAGTGGGACCCTAGGCAGGACAATGGACCAGGACCCTTACCCCCCATAGCTATTCCAGTGTCCCATTTCTTGGCTCCCTCCCCCATTTACCATAAACAGTGTTCAAAACTGTCAGTCTTTACTTTTGAAAGGATTATAGAGATGTGAATTTAAAACATTATCCTGTGTTGACCAGGTTAGTCCCATGAGGCTAGCAGCCAGTATTCAGGGAAGACCTGAGGTGGTATTTATACTACTAGGGTACATTTGACCAGGGCATCATGAAGCTTCCCCTACTCTTTTTTATAGATGCTGTTGAATCTTTTACACCCACCTGAGTTACCACAAACTCAGGCAGACGAGGCTTCAGTTTAACAAATTATCCAAAGGACAGCACACTTGGGAGTACAGCATCCCTCCTTATCCTGCACTACACTTTCAGTAATCTATCTACCTGGTTTGGGAGTAGAACCCACACCTTTTTGCACCAAGGCAAGTATGCTGCCTGTTGTGCCACTAACACTACTTTTAACTTTTAAAGCACAAACATTGCTATTTGCTAAACAAAATAGTTGCACATTGAAAATAGACTTAGCATGAGTAGCAGTAAATGCCCCTTCCCTTGAAGCTCATGTTCATTGAAAATGCATTGAAACTCACATTCACTAAAAATGCATCTGGCCAGTGACATATTAAGTCTATCAAGGAGGTCACCAGGCTGTTTTCAAACCATGAGAGCCCTGCATACATTTTTAGGATCATGCATGTATTCTTTGATTCACCATCCCAATTGTTTTAAATTATTTGTTTAATACAGTAACATCTGTTAGAGTACATTTAAATTTGTAATTTTGAACATTTTTTTCAGAAAGCAGTGAAACAAAATGTATGAACCAATAATTACAAAACTACCCATTTCAGAACATTTCACCCACTTTAATGACTTTCGTTGAAGATTTGACAGTTGGTATACATTATGCTCTTGCCCCCTATTACTAAACTATGGGGTTTAATATTATGTCACTTAACTAAACTACTCTCCCTAAGAAGGACATTACATTCACACACACAAAGCAATTGCTCCATACTCCTGACATACCTGCATTGTAGCCTGCAAAATTGCTCTGTGGGTAGGTTCAAGCTTAGGGTCCTGTTCTTAAAATCTCACAATATAGCTCTGTGTGCTCTCACTGACTGTCTGGATGTAGATGTGAGATAATGCTTGAGAGGAAATATTTAAAGCAGCAGTACAGAAAACTTTTCTTTTTTTTTTAATTAATTAAATTAATGTTTTTTTTTTTTAAGTAAATATGTTGTGGCCAAGTCCCACCAGACAGGAACAGACAGAACCTCGAGCAGCAACAAGCCCAAGGTTGTTGCCTAGGTGTCCTAATGCTGCATCCTGCCCTGGTATGTATTATGGTAGAGAGTGCAATGACTAGCCAAATCCTGAGTGCAAGGGGTAGACTGAATGAATCTGAAGTTGTTAAGGCTCATTTAAAAATGAAAGAATTTAAGCATTAACTGTTAATTTAATGTGAAGTTATGCAATTTTGAGTGTAAAGTATTTAATGATGCAAGTTTGATTGTTTGCTCAGTCTGAAGAAGTCTTGTTATAAGATGAAGGTGCTTACTGAGTTAATAAAAGTGTATTGTGATTTTGTGATTTTGGTTTTCCTTCTAGTGACAGACATTTGAGTTCTGTTCTGCAGATACATTTTTTCAGTTTTATTAGATGTTTCTTCACTTCTGACATTATGCATTGCCTGAATGGCTAATAAGTAAAACAGATGCAGAGGAAATGTGGCTAGCCTCACCAAAGAGTCTATCTATAAGCAAATTTGTACCACTTGACATGCCAATATTTGCAGTTAGCTTACTGGGGTAACTGGAAAGATGAAAAGTTGTTAGAATAACATATTTTGCATTACCATTGCTATTAGAAATATACAACCATGTCTAATAATACCATCTAGAAAGGCTAAAAAAGGAGCAGCCTGGACAACTACAGGTCAGTGAGCCAGGGAATTGTTATGGCTACGCTTGTATAAACCCTAGGGTCGATAGCCTAGTACCAACCTATGAACCTAAGTTCTTTGACGGACAAAGAAGCTGAAGAGGTTCTGAAGTCAGGCTTTATAAGGTCTCTGAAATAGAATGAACTACTCTCTGATTTCCACCTCAGAGGCACAGAAGATGTGCCCCATCAGAACATGATCTATTTCCATTACTTGGTCAACAGGGAAGCTTATGGGGATAACCTTGTGGATATTATCTGTCTTAATTTAATCACACCTCCACTATGTAGTTCCCTACAAAACTGGGAGCACAGCAATGGACAGAAAATCATGTCAGTAGCTAAAGGTGTGTTTAAAATTCAGAGAACAGATGAAGATAGCTGTGTGGATGGGTTAAGATGGTGATGCGAGGTTTTCTAAGAGGGTTGTCTAGAGTCCTACTACTCCCCGTTTAATGTGTACATCTTTGATCACAAACAGGGTATGGAAAAATTGATAAGTTTTTGTGTTGAAGGCACCACCACTTAGGATATGGTATCAAATGGGGAGCAAGTTTAAAAAGGGGTTTGGTGCAAAAGGTAGCAGCTTCACTTCAACCAATGCAAATTTCTGGTGCTACGCATAGGATTGAAATCTGATATGCATCTCAGGAAGGCCAGCTACAAAATTCAGAGCATAAAAAGTACATGGAATAGCATTATTGTTATTATTATTATTATTGTTATTATTATTATGATGGAAACTGGCCAGAGTGAAAGGACAAAGTAAAGCAAATGCTGGGGACATAGATAGAATCCAGAGACAAGAAGATGATACTACCAGACAATGGTGTGTCTATATTTGGAAATCTGTCTGCAATTCTTCAACGTCCCCTCTTGGATATCGTCCGTTTTGGTTTCTTTCTATTCTTCTCTCCCTGCTCCTATTCTGCCCTCCTACCTCCCTTTTACTGTTTTGCACTTTTTGCCCACTGGGTGGCACCCTATTCCTGAGATTATACTCTACCTGTATTCCCTGAACCTTAGCTTTAAACTAATTATAATTCTAGCTGCAAATCCTAATATTTCAAATCCTCTCCACTGCCCCCCCTTATTCCTTACTCTTTTCCTTTTTCTGATTGACCTTAAGCTTTACCCCTTTGTCACTCGTCTCTCCACTCTGACTTTCCTTCTCTGCTTTTTTTCTGATTGTTTTCTGACTGTCTTCCTTACTTTGTCTGATCCCGTTCCGTTCGCCCTTTGGGCTCACTCACTCCCCTACCCTGCCCCCAAAATCCACACACCCCCAGAGCTCCTACACTTATACTTCTCTAACCACTCCCACCTCTTTACCTCTTCAATCATACTCTATCCCCTCCCCTCTTTTTTCATCCAATACCCATCCACCTACACCTATACCACATACATAACTTTCCCCTACTCCTCCTGAGTACACTTTATTTTCTATTTCCCTAGCTTTCATTCTATTACCCCCTTATCATTATGCCTTCTCCTCAAACCTCATCTTACTTAAAACTAATCTTCTTTTTCACACCTTTTCCTCTCCTTCTATTACCCTACCTACTAACCTCTTACAAACATCTTAGCCTCAAAGTACCACACACCCTCTCTCAACATACTAGCTCTCCTCCACGAAACACATTTCAACCTTTCTCAAACACCATTTCCTCCCCCAGCTACCTTCTTGCAAAATTTCACAGAAAGTTCCACTTTTCCGACTCTTATCAGGTAAACAGAAAATCCTTACACATCCTCTCCAAACCCTCAGACCTAATAAAAAGACTACTTCTATGTTTGGTAGCAGGCGACATTCATCCCAATCCTAGCCAAAACAAAACTGCTACTATAAAGCCCCTCTGTCCCCCTCCCTTATGCCTAAATATATCCTCCAAACCCTCTAACTCTCTCTCCATTGCTCACCTTAACATCCGCAACATCAATAACAAAATCACCCACTTCCATGCCCTGCTAGACATACACTCTTTCGACATCCTATGCTTATCTGAAACCTGGCTCAAACCTGCAACCCTAGACAGGGAGATTACTCCCCCTGACTACAACATCCACAGACTTGACTATCAAGCCAAAAAAGGTGGTGGAATAGCTATCCTTTACAAAAATGGCTTACAAATTACTGTATTACAAGAAAAAACTCCCTCTATAAGTAATGCCGAAATCCTTATCTCCAAACTCCAACTTAATCCACACAAGTCCATCTATATAATCTGCACCTACATTCCCCCTGGAAATAATATCAGTTCCCTAGAAGAGATCCTTAGCTGGCTTTCTATTCAGTTTCCACAAGAAACCATAGTCCTCGGCGATGTCAATATAGACTGGAAAACCTGCACCTCAGTAGACCCTCCTGCCCTCTTAAATCTTACTGGTTTCTCTCAAACCATTCAAGCCCCTACCAGAACCAGCAAAACTAACAACAAAAAAGCATATTGGACTGGATTCTGATAAATAGGCACCACCATACTTATACAGTAGGTACACTACCTGATGATTTAAGTGACCACGCTTTTA
This sequence comes from Protopterus annectens, assembly GCF_019279795.1. Classification (NCBI taxonomy): domain Eukaryota; kingdom Metazoa; phylum Chordata; order Ceratodontiformes; family Protopteridae; genus Protopterus; species Protopterus annectens. The sequence continues at coordinate 286,362,284 of NC_056733.1, forward strand.
CTTACTTATTCAGACTTAAAATTACCTCCCCTAACCTAACTAAATACGAAATGGTCAGAACAAATAAAAACTTTAACCTTGAAAGCTTCCTTATAGAACTGAATGCTTGCAACTGGTCTCCTCTTAAACAACTGCCACTGGATGATGCTGTAGCTTACTTCAAGTCGAAGTTCCATTCTATTTTAGACTCTCGTGCTCCCTTAAGATCTATCAGAATCAGCTCAAAACCTGCCCCTTGGCTTTCAAAAGACACAAGGCATAAAATTGTTCTGAAAAATAAACTCTGGACCAAATTTCGTAGCACTAAAGATCCTACCCACCAACTTAACTTGAGACAAATAAGAAATGCCACTACAAAAGCTGTTCGACTAGACAAAACAAACTACTAACTACTACTACAATCTACAACAAGCTAACCAACAAAATCCTCAAAGGTTCTGAGGAGGAATAAATAGTCTCTTAAAGCCTGGCCACTCTGACACCCCATTCCCCATAGGTACTCTCCAAAGCAGCCCTAAACTAACTGCTGATACCTTCAATACCTTTTTTTCTGAAACTGTCCAGTCCCTAGCTAATCAACTAGCCCCCAATATCTCCTCTGGCCACCTCCTCTAACTCCTCAGTTCCCTCTTTTCTACTGCATCCAGTACCCACATCTCTTATCTGCTCTCTTCTCCAGAAACTGAAAACCTCCTCCCCTTCTGCTGACCATCTACCAGCTCAATATCTAAAAACTGCAGCCAAACCATTAGCCTATCCCATTTCCATTCTGATTAACAGAACCATTGTCGAAGGCTTCATTCCTTCGGTCTGGAAAATTTCACATATCATTCCCCTGCATAAAGGTGGGAACTCAACAGAACTCTCTAACTACCGAACCATAGCCCTTCTCTCCCCCTAGCTAAAATCATGGAAAAATGTGTCCAAAAACAACTTCTTAAACACCTATTAAATAACCTAATAGCTGACTGTCAACATGGCTTCCGATCTTCCAACAGCACCACTTCAGCCCTCCTTTCCTTCACTGACCACATCAACAAAAATCGAAACATTAGTTTACTCACCTCTGCTCTCTTTATAGACTTGTCCAAAGCCTTCGATATGGTTAATCACCTTATTCTGATAAATATACTTAAAACTTTCGCTCTCGACACTAGTGCTTTAAAGTGGTTTGAGTCATATCTGCATAACAGACAACAGGCTGTGCTCTGGCAAAATAACTTATCCAACCTCCTTCCCATTCCCCATGGAGTACCACAAGGATCTATACTTGGCCCCCTACTGTTTTCTATTTTTATTAATGATCTTCATACCAGTATTCCCTCTGCAACCTGTATACAATACGCTGATGATTCTACTTTGATTTGCTCTGCCTCATCCCCCTCTGGACTGCATTCCATCACTCAACAGACTTTCAAAACTGTTGAAACTTGGTTCCTCAAATGTTGCTTAATCTTAAACCCCCCAGAAAACAAACTGTTACTTTTCTCCCCCACCTGTAAATCCTCTCCGCTCAACTTCTCTCTCCTGTCTAATAATGGTACCATCATATCACCTGACCCTTCCACCAGGCTCCTCGGTGTAGAGATAGACAACAACCTATGCTTTGACTCTCACATTAGCAACACTATAAAATTAGTTATCAGAAAACTAGGCTCCCTGTATAGAATTAAACCATTTCTTACACCTCTTGCTAAAACTACCATTGTCCATTCACATCTGATCTCTACCCTGCTTTATGCCTCCCCCATTTACACTTATCTGTCCAAAACTAACCTTTCCAAACTGGCAGTCACCTACAACAGTATTGCCAGATTTGCCTCTAGTTTTAGAACTCACCACTGCTTAAACCTAAAGCAACTAGGATGGCTTGAGCTTCAAAATCTGATCTTATTTCATCAGCTCTCCTTAGCCCATAAAATCCTCTATAAACCTAACAACACCCCTATTCTCACGACACTTATTACACCTTATTGCAACCTCAAAAGCGTACGTTCTTCTAACAAACTTCTTATATCATCTTGTAAATCCAATAACTTGGCGGGCACCTCCTTGTTTTCTAACACAATAGGAAAAGCTTGGAACTCTCTTCCTGATAACCTCACTGCAATCTCCTCTCCTCCCTGCTTTAAATGCCATCTCAGAACTCATCTGAAAACCGATTGGCTTTGCCCCTGTACTAACCCTGACTAGCTTGCCTAATGCCGCTAGTATGTTCACATTCTCCTGCTTATAAATTAGTACAAAATCTTACTTTTCTGCTTTCTTAATTTTGAACTCCCTCATCCTGTAATTAATTTCCTGTTGTTGCTTCTGTAATATATGTCACTGCTAATTTGTGTTACTTTAGTAATATATGTCAGTTCTATTTTATGTATTTTTTTTCTGAGTGAATTTTTGTAACATTGCTATTAATATTTATATATTTTTTTCTGTTGAAGCTTTTCTCCCCAGGTCTGTGCTGAAAATGGACATATATCTAGTTGGACCAGCCCGGTCAACAAATGTAAAATAAAATAAAATAAAATAAAAATTCTGCTGGCCTTAAGGAGAAAAGAAGAGACAGTTGTAGGGGAGTTACACAGGAAGTTCTGGAGGATGGCACAGGGGGTTAAGTTTGTGAGATACAGTTCCAGGGGTACAGGGTTTAATTCCTGCAGCCAATATTTACTTATTATGTGACATTAACATTGCTGCTTGGTTGCCCCGAAAAGAGACTGTGAGTCCAGTGAGATTACCTGGTTAACAAACAGGTACTGTTATTATTATTATGAGTGGTGTAATATTGTGACATGTAAAGACATGCTGATGGGAGGAATTGGGGTTCTGATATGGATAAACACAATATTAAAGGTTAAGTACAATGAGAATACAATAGAAAAGAAGGACGGGAGGGAGGAGTGTCGACAACACATTAAGTGAACTTAGTTTACCTTTATATGCCGAAATACTTTTTCATAGCAAGGCTAGTTGATTGGTTGAATCTGTTACTGGAATCCATAAGTTAGGACTTAGTGACTGCTAAATTAGGTTGGTAGCAGCCCACAAGCAGAATACATAAACTAGCAGTCTTCTTTTGCTGGCTAGTTTACATTATAATACATGTAGAATGTTTCCACAGCTGTACCTAATTTTATCTTACTGATTGCATATTTTTCTGACAGCTGAATATGACTATATATTTATGCTTTTATTCACTCTCATGCATTTAGCATATCAGGCTACAAGCACCCTTCAGCACTCATTGTTTCTGTAGCAGGTACGGGTTGCTATCCCAAGGCCCAACCCTCCACAGAGGGTGCACCACACACTCACACCTAGGGCCAATTTAGAGTGTCCAGTCCACCTACTGCATGTCTTTGGAATATGGGAGGAAACCCACACAAACAGAAGGAGGACAGGCAGACTCCACACAGAAGGCACCCCAGCCAAGAATTAAACTGGGAACCTCTTGCTGTGAGGCAGCGGTGCTAACCACTACACCACTGTGCCGTCCATAATGTAAAACAAATGTTTTAAAATGTTATCCACAACCTTAATTAATGACACACATTTTAGAAAGAAGCCCAAATATGTTTTTTCCTGCAGTTTCCCCACAGGTCATTTGCCACAGTATTACTTCTGATCACTGCTAAGCGTTCTACAGGTAGAGCCACATGTGACTTTGTGCCACTTGTGCTCATAGCTCTGTGGTACCGCCAGAGTCCACTAGCCATTTCGATGAATCCTAGCTCTGTCCCTTGCTAGGCAGGGCCTCTGTCCCAGATATACAGTGGGGGGGGGGGTTCTACATTGTCCAATACCAAGAAAAAAGTCAAGGCCCTATCCCTTGTTAGGTGTGTTCCAGTTCTAAACAAGTTGCAAGAGTCAAACTGTGTCTCGGTGACCATAGAGTATAGCAGTTCAAAAATGAAAATTCTATTTGATTTTTTATTGTGTATTTTAGGGAGATTACATATTTCAAGGATTACTGACATAGTGTAGTTTAAACTTTGTTACCTGTATTCATTTTCAAGTTGTTGCATGAGGCAAAGACGACACTCCTAGATCAGCAGATATATTTTTTAGGATCTAATCAGACTTTTTGCGTTTTAACTTGTTGCACCCTATTCATACTTCATTTATACCAACTTTACTACATTAGAATAATTTTTACTTTGCATAAGTAATAGCTGACTGCTATAACACCACTTCTTTCAATGGCCAGAAAAAGGAGCTTCAGTTAGAACTTACAGAGGCAATCTAGAATCACCATGCATGCATCATAGGTTCATAGGTTCATAGGTAGGTACTGGACTATCTGCCCGAAGGCATATATTAGCCCAGCCACATTGTGCAGTATTCACCAGCCCTTTGGTTAGTTCCCTAGGCCCTTGATCTAGCAGCTAGTACCCTTGGCCCCTATCTAGTAGAGCTGTTTGTATGATCCCTGGTGTGAACTTCCTGTTACCCATCCACTCGTCAAGGTTCCTCTTGAAGATTGATAGTGAGGGGCTCTGTCTTATGTAGATCGGGACCTTGTTCCATAGCAAGGGAAGTTTTTGTGAAAGGAATCTATCCCTCCAGCATGTTCTATTTATTGTAGAGCATGTAGCTTGAGTAGATTTGGTTTTGCTAAGATGGAGCATGTTCAACAGTTCTGGGTTGGACATGGCTCTGTATGTTAGACAGAGATCACCTCTGAGAAGGCGGTATGCAACAGAGAAAAGCCTTAGTTTTTTCAATCGTGCTGCATAGGGCAATTGTTTGAGGCCAGTAATCCTCTTAATGAGGTACCTCTGTGGTCTCTCCAGCTGCTGGAGATGCCTGGCCAGGTACATTCCAATTGGTGCATTGTACTCAATAATGGGTCTGATGAGGGAAGAGTAGAGGGGCATCACTACATCCTTAGATCTTGATGCAAACCCTTTTATGATCAGATGGGTCACATAGAAGGATTTTCTAACCACCTTGGCAACATGGTTATCAAAGGAACGCTGACTATCTACTTGGGTCCCTAGATCCCTTATTACTTCTTCAGATTTCAGGGGGTTACCTCCTATGTGGTAGTTCGTGGGTACTCTGTTTTTTCAAAGGGGATTACTACACATTTTTTAGCATTTAGCTTGAGACCATGGCTTTGACATCATGCATCAGTCTCATTAAGGCCCTTCTGGAGTACATCCATGTCGGCCGGAGACTCTATTATAGCACCCAGTTTGCAGTTGTCTGCAAACTTGGTCAGCCACAGCCCTTCAGTGCTTGCCTGTACTTCTGAGAAGTATATGCCAAACAGGAGGGGCCCCAGGACAGAGCCCTGAGGCACACCGCTCGTTACTGGTCTGGATTCGGACATAGATCCCGCTACTCTTACTTTGTGGGATCTGTCTGAGAGCCAGTTTGCGATCCATCTTGTGACATAAGGGTTTATGCCCAGGATGGTGAGTTTATCAATAATACCCAAATGGGGAATGGGGTCAAATGCTTTAGCAAGGTCAAGGTAAGCCTTGTGTACCTCCTTTCCCTTATCTATAGCCTGAGTAACTGTCTCAAAGAAGTCCACCAGGTTCAGGAGGCATGATCTGCCCTTGACGAAGCCGAACTGTGTGGGGTCAAGTGTTTGGAGGTTCCCAATCTCTCCATTTATGAGTTCCATAATGATTCGCTCCATTGCCTTACAGATCAGACTGGTCAGGCTTATTGGTCAGTAGTTCCCAGGGTCGGTTGTGGGCCCACCCTTGTGGAGCGGAACCACCGTTGCTGTGCGCCATTCTATGGGCACATATCCTGTCGAGGGGCTGAGACTGAACAGGGTATTCAGATGTGGGGTTAATTCATTTTGGAGCTCGCGTTTAACACAGCCCGGGACACCATCTGGTCCCATGGAGGCAGTGTTTTTAGCTTTAGATAGAGCCTTATTAACTAACGTATCAGTAATAATTGGAGTTACACAATCCCCAGGAATAGTAATAGGCTCTGCAGGTGGTGGTGGGGGGGGTGTTTGCACTGAACCTGTCAGCCAAGATGTTGTCAATGTCAGTGGGGTCAGTGTATTTTGTTCCATTTTGTACTAGCTCAGAACAGACCTGAGCGTTGCCATTTAAGTTTTTGATGTAACCATAGAAGGCCTTATGGTTATCCTTGGCATCCTTGGCAACTTTCTTTTCGAAATTGACTTTAGTTGACTTGATGAGGGCCCTCAATTTCTTACTAATGCTGATCAGGGCTGATTTTTCTACTTGAGATTTGGCCTTTTTTTTGTATAAGTCTCCTCCTTTTATTGTATAGTTTGCTTATGGCCAGGGTCCACCTGACTGGTTTCTTCTTGCATGAGGAAAGAGTCTTGGTTTTATTTGGGATAGCACGGTCCATGCAATCCTGAAGATGTATATAAAGTGCCTTGGTGTAGGATTCTGCATCCTGGATATCATTATCCTTCTGCAAGGGAATAGTGAAGCTTTCCACTTCTGACGCAAGTAGTTTGAGGTTTGCTTTGGAAAGGTTTTTTATGATGGTTTCTTTGACTGGGGGAGGTGGAGGGGTGATGATGTCCAGGGTTATCAGTTTGTGGTCTGATCTGACCAGAGAGGGAGTGATAACGGGTGTGGTACAATGGGCGCCCATATTTGTGATGACTAAATCCAATATGTTGTCCCCTCTAGTGGGAGAACATACCATTTGTTCAAGGACATTTGAATTTATAAATTCTATGAACCGCTGGGCATAGGAGTTAGAACTTTGGTAGTTTGCCCAGACTATACCAGGGTAGTTGAAATCACCCAAAATTATGGTGTTGGGTAGGACCTTTATATTTTCCAATGCCTCAAGGAATGCTGAGTGAGCATCTTGGGACATGGTGGGCGATCTATAAGAGGCTACAACTTGAAATGTGGTTTTGCCTGCTGATAGTTGTGCATGGATGATTTCTGGGGCATCATGCTGTGCCACTAACCTGGAGATGTGGGTATCCTTGATGAATATGGATACACCTCCGCCCTTTGTACTGTGATCCGGTAACTGAGGCTGGAAGGTATGATATGAATTGTAATCTGGTAGTGCTGGGGTGCTCTCTGGAGCCTTGAACCAGGTTTCCGTCACTGCACAAACATCGATTTTCTCCATACTGAGGAGTGCCTCGAGTGCGTGCATTTTGAGGTTGAGACTTCTGGCGTTGAGTGTGTCATGTGTAGAAGACAGATTTAGCATAAGGAATATAACTGCTCTGCAAAGTGCTGTTAGTGTTCACAGTCTATATTCATTTGTATATTTATTTTGTTTAGTGGACTTACAAATTCTGTCTGAAAATCTGTCCTTCTTAAAAGAGACTAATAACCAAACAAATCCTGACACCATTATGTAGAGTAAAAACAAAGAATCAAAACAACAATGCTGCAAAGATGAAGCTGCAACCCAAATCAAACTCACAAAAACATATTTACTTTTCCAAAAACAAGTTGTTTTCAACATATCAGATGAGGACTTCATCAGAATGAATAATAAAATTCATGAGCAGCTCATATACAGAGTAACTGAAAACCACATGACCAAAAAGATCAGCTGGCCATATTGATGAAAAACAAAATACCAAATATGTTAAGCTTTCTAAAAGTAATATGCAAACTTTAAAAAAATGCAAAATTGTTAAATAGTGCAAACTCCATGTTCTGTATAATAAAAATATCACCTGTAGAAAGTTGCTTAAATTCTGTTAAAGCCTCACTAAACCATGCCATGTCAATATCATGAGGTATTATCAAAAACAAATAATTAATTTCCGTTGCAAGTGATAAGGTGTCAGATATGGGAACAAGCACTTTCTAGCTCAACACAAAATGCTAAAAGCCTTTTAATTTCTTTACAGGAGATATGGCTGGGGTGGGTACCCCACTTATATACAAGTTTTTTTCTCCCCCCATTCCCTGCAGCACTGAGCCCAGTACCTTCATGACCTGCATCTATTCAGCCTATTTTTTCAATGATAGCATCATCCAAGAACTCCTGGGTGGGTGGGAGCCCTCAGCCCATTCATTCATGCAATTCACTCATGACAACAATTGGATAGTGGAGAACAGGCCAGCTTGCTGGTCCTGTCAGTCAGCCTACCCTGTTCCTCCAGTAGAGCATCTCCCCCTTTCCCTAGAACAGAAGCTCCTCTATAACTGCCCTGTGAAGGGGAGCATGCTGAGTTACCCTCTGTTCACCATGCAGCTTGCACACTGCAACATGGGCTCAATAAACTCAAGCTCCATTGAGTAGACACCTTCTGTTCCCACTAGGTGTTATGCATGTGGCAACCCAGAGCCACCTCCCCCTCTCTCCCCTGTATGGGCAAGCCAGTAGCAGCTGATTGTATCCAACCCCCTACAGGTACCTGAGATGTCATTTTACCTGCAAATTAATCAGTGCTTTTTCCATGTATATCATAGTGTTGCCAGCTATACAGTCTTGATAAAATTCATACAGTTTTGCAGTGTAAAAATTATTTTGCAAAAACATAGGATGGAACCAGTCGTGAACACAGTGTCACAGTAAGTAATATGTATATTGACGTTTAGATGGATTGTGCTAACAGATGGGATATCTGGTAGGATATGCAACAAAGGCTTATGTCATTGTACTAGCAGGCTCTATAACTAGTAACATTAGTAACACATGTATACATCACTAGTAGCGTTGGCGGCAGAGTTATATGTTATTGTACTAGTTGTAATTGTGCAAGTAAGAACATCAGTCATTATGGAGCATGTCACTAAATAAGTAAAACAGCATTGGTAGTGCAAGATGATGGTGTTTTACTAGTAATCTGGATAACTGGTAACATTGGTAAAACAGGTTCATGTCATTGTAGTAGTAGTCTGGATAGCAGGTAGCAATTGCACTACTTTTTTTTTATTTTTTATTTTGGAACCCACAGTAAGCAAGAGTCAACAAATGTTGGCTTGAAGATATTTTATGCTGTACAGATTTACTGCAGTAAGTAGATGATCTTGATTTATTATGGGTTGTACTTGTACATTAATATACCTCTCAGGAATCTCATGTTACCAGTGGGGTTTTGATTAGACTCGAATTCTATTTTCGTACCCACAATACTAAACTCTCAAGACACAGGATGAAAAACTGTGGGTGGTGACATTACATGAAAAAGCTACAGAAACATGTAGTCTCCCCTACATCATGTGGGCTGAGACATTTATTTCAGAAACAATGTGAAATTTGAAAAGGAAAGAAACATTCATTATCTTTAGCAGGAAAAAGTAGAAATGAAGACTTTCAAAGATCATGAAAAGATTCTGAGCGCCAGATTTCACCTGGGTCATTTTATAAGAAGAAAGAATAACTCTGGAATGAGGTTAATGTTTTGGAAGGTAAAGTGGTGTCTGCCCTGTCGTGTTGCTGCTGTTTACATGCTCATAAATACCATACCCGTATGTATATCCTCATTGTTCAGGCCATATATTTCCCTTAGATTTTATTGCATGCTGTTTGATTATCTATGATTCTAAACTGCACGTAGTGATCTGCACAGGTTTGTGCCCCCCATGATACTATCAGTCATAGATGGGGTAGACAAGCATGCACAATGGGATTGTTACTCTTATAGTTAATTTTCACTCACTGCATACATAATTCTTTATAGTACAAAACATTTTTAATGCAGTCATAAAGTGTGCAGTAGCACAGAAACATAGAATTACTACATAGCCTATTTCATACACGCAGCCTGGAATGCTTTACAAAATGAACCACAAACAAGAGACTGGCAGCAAGGTGCAAAAAAAAAAAAAAAAAGAAATAACTTAGCACTTAATGTTTTACTTCAATAATAGCTATGAAGAAAGCTCCATTCCTTTTTTGGATATTGTGGAAAAAGAGAGCATGTTTCAACCAAAGAGCAAATAAAGCCTTTTTGAATTACACAGTAACTGGCATTTTTCCAATTATCTTCCTGGAAACATACAGTGAAGTCTTGGCATCACTAGAATGCCACCCCTCCCCCATGCTTTTCTCATTCAGACTTCAGTAAGGAGAATGTATCAGGTACAATTCTGTTTCATCTTGGATTCACTCAATGCCAAGTTAAACTGAGCTATGCAAAAATATGAAAATAATATAATGTCATCAAATGCCAAAGAAAATATGGTGACAGTTTGTCAGTAGATTCTTATCAAGCTGAGCTGAGTATGATTTAGTGTTAATGTGTTTTGAGGCAAATAATGCATATATGAAAAATAAAATTGGAGAAATAACATAGCCCGGTCTTAAAATTTATTACCTGTAAATTATAAAATGCACTTTGGAGTAAAATGTTCTTAGTCAGATTTGATTGACAAGATGTTAATAGTGCTTATTCAGAAGTGGCATCTGAATTTGGTTTCCCTTCCAAATCTATATAAGCCTTTGTTTATTATATTTTAAAATGATCCCATTTAATTGTGAATTGCAATTTTGTCAATTTTTGATTGACAGGTGTCTATTCTTTTAGCCCATTTTAGTCGGTTTACCCCAGTTACAATATTTACATGTACTGGTTCATTACAGCTTAAGAATGTTTATGTCTTTCGGCTTTTCCCGGTTAGGGGTCGCCACAGCGGCACTCCGGTCCGCTAATGATTGGCAGTTGATTTTTACTTACCGGCTTGCCAGGCCTGACGCACAACCATCAACGATGGTACGCCCATTCACGCATGTCTCTATGCAGAAGACGCTTTAACTGAGAATCGACCGGACAGCGTCTTACTGTGAGGCGACAACGCTACCGCAGCACCACCACCGCGACTAGATACAATTATTCAAAGGTACTCTTAAATGTTAAATCATTTTATGCAGAAATATTCAGTGTATCACCTTACAGTCATTTTCCAGTTAGACTTTAGAAACTGTTGTGGTCTATCATTTTTTTCACATTTTATGTAATATTTGTTTACCACGAAAGTCCAACTGGGACAGAGCCCATTTTTAGCGGAGGCCTGTGGAGAAACACTCCAGATTCATGTCTTTGGAATGTGCAAGGAAACTGAAGCAAGCCCACACAAATGCAAGGAGGACATGCAGACTCCACATAGAAGGCATCCAGCTGATAATCGAACCAGAGAACTTCTTGCTGTGAGGCAACAATTCTAATCAATGCAGTGCTACACCACCATGTATTAAATACTAAGATCATTATACTGTGGCACATACAGGTTTAAAAGAATTTAAAAAAATTAGACTCTTCAACAAAAATAATGATTTACTTAAATAAAATATAAAGAACTAGCCTTGATTATACTTAATAATTCCAATACATCCTCTGCTGTAGGATTAGATAAAAGTACCTTAAGCATACAGAAAATGTCACCATGCACACAGAAATAATTTCAGTGCTAATGCAGGTGACTGCTACCCTGCTCTCCACCAGTAAAGATGAACTTACATTAATTATTTAAGCAATAACCTACACCTGGGTGTGGGTAATGCTGGATGTACCCACGGTTGGTGTGGTTTGGTCATGAGGGCGAAGCCTGAGTGGCCAAACAAAGACAACCGTGGGTAAATCCAGCATTACCCACACCCAGAAGTGGGTTATTGCTATTATACAATGACATTATTTAAGAAAAAAAATACTTACATTTCTTAAATAATGGAATTGTATAATGTCTCCGTGCTGCCCTTCCGCAGCTGTCTGGTATTCTGTGGCAGTTCTGATGTACTGTGCATGCATATGCTTACGCAGTACATCAGAGCTGTGGGTGGAAGCAAGGGAGAAAGCAAGATCTCCTTGCCTTTTAGAAACTGTCTCGCTATGTTAAAGGAGTTGAACATAGCGAGACAGCTTTAAAAAAAGCGATGGAGAAAGGAAGATTTTTTAAAGCTGTCTCACTATGTTAAACTCCTTTAACATAGTGAGACAGTTTCTAAAAAGCAATGGAGATCTTGTGTTCTCCATTGCTGTAAAAAAAAAAAAAAACTTATACTAATGGAAAAAGTCCAGGCGAGCGGACCTTTTTTCCATTAGTATAAGTCTGATTTACAATGTGCACGCTGACCAATCAGCGTGCACGTTTTGGAATATTAATGGGGGGTCATTGTATAATGCTGCTCTACCACCACCTAGGGGCAAGGTCACCCAGATCAATGTGAGAATAAAGAACTTGTTGTATTATTGCTCTCCTATTGCGAAAAGTTTGCCATGTACTGAACAGGAATGAATAAGCAATTTGTGGCAGTTGAGAATCAACACACGTTCAGCTTCTTAAAGTATGGATGACAACTCCCATTCCAGAAAAATAATCTTTTTCAGAAGTTAGCAAGCTTATCTACTACTACTGTATTTCCACAAAAGCGGTTATGACAAGAATATAAATCTAAGACAATTGACAGTACCCCTGTAAAAGCAAATACTTATTCTATGCTTTTAGCCTATTTACACTGATGGATATGTACTTGCCTTTCATTGAACTTCTTGGCTACCTCTCCTCACATTTGTTTTACTCTGCCTTCCCTATGTGTATCTACGAACATCTGCCCTACGTCACTTACCAATATTCTGATAAATCTAGTGAGCGTGAACCTAGGCCTTAGAAACTAGACCCTCACTTTCATTCACCTTGTAAAATGTGTTCAAGTACCTAGGCTTGCTAGGCAGAAAGCCATTTCCTTGTCACACATTTCTTTGGGGACACATGGCTGAAGTGACATTCAGTTGCATGGCTGTTGTGAATACCGTGTGGGCAAAGACAAGCACACATTGCTACGCACACAGCTTTAATAACCAAGTGCATGGGGGCAGAAGAAGTAATGAGTGTTGTACTCAGTGTACAGTACATGTTTATGTAATAAGAAGAAGCATGCCACAGCATGGAGGAAATCTTGTATGTTACTGTAGTCACATTTATGCTCCAGTATGCATTTAGGTAATGCTCCCTAGACACTGTAAAGAGTGCAGTGGTCCATACAGACCAATTATTAAAGGCACTGCCCATTCTGGACTACATATTTACTGCCACTGACATGCCACCAGCCAGCCTGCTGATAATGCCTGACATACTGCCTGCTGTCTCATGTTGCCTCGGGGGCCATGGATGTTATTTTCCAGCTGTGCATTTGGTTATTAAAGTTGTGGGCATGGCACCACATTCGTCTTTTTGCCCACAGGGAATTCACAGCAGCCATATTTCTCTGCAGTTGAATGTTACTTCAGCCATGTGTCCCCAACCAAATGTACCACAAGGAAATGTCTCACTACCTAGGTGCCTGAACCTTTGTAAAACACATCACTGTCATGTTCTTCCGCTTTTCTTCTCTCTCATCAGCTAATGCATAATACTTTTCTCATATTTCTCAAAAGGATAGCATAAAACACTTTTCTAACTATATTCACTTTACTATTTATATAAAATCATGAAAGTAGATAAAGTCTCAATAAGTCATCTGATTTCTTCTAAGACATGATCTCATCTTACGTCCATTACTAACATGTAATTATTCTTGGTGTGAAAATAGTACTTCCACTGCTCTGTTCTTTGTTATAAACATCTTTAAATTGGCCATGTCTGCTGACAAACTTATTTTTTCAAATTTCATTGATTTTAGAAATGCATTTGTGTTGCATGACCATATCCTACTAGTTTACCAATCTTTGTAACTTGGGTGTGTCTACTAATAGCTTTCCAAAGTTTGCTGTTCATCGTCATAGTGGGTTCAACGACAGATTCCAGCTCTTTGTCATCTCTTCAGCTTTAGTATACATTGTTTACAGTACCCATAGTTTAACCTTGGCCTCTTTTCTTTCCTTTCCTTATTTTATATTATTATCTTACCACATTAAATTACAAATACAATGTTCATTTCTACTTTTTCTCAAAACCGATTCACAACACATCATCAAAGCATTATATATTACACCTGAATTCTGTGAAGTCAAGAGTTAGATGATCTGCCTGTTTTCAATGCTGACAAAAATAATGTCATTTGCACATCTCTTAACTTCTTAGCCCAAGACTCAGGGACAAAGACAAAATAATGAATGGCAAAGGCTAAAAATCAGGAGCATTTTTTAAAGTTTACTTTGATTAAGAAGTTAATAGAACAACACGTTGGGCTTCATTATACATTTTCTGAAGAATAAGAAGTGTGAAACTCTAATATTTAACATTTGGCATTATTGGCTGGATGTAATTCTCAATGCTTAACCAGAAAAATAAAAAAAAAATGGGAGTTGGTATAATGGTTAAGGTATCTACCTCACAAATACAAGGTGCAGGGTTTGATTTGCACCTTTGGAAAGGAAATAGCCTTAAAATAGACACACAAATTATGTCCAGGATTGTATAAAACCAATGCCAGGAAACAATGCCTAACACAAAAATTGTTATTTTTTTTTTTGTTTTAGGCTTAAAATGGCCAGAAGGGCAGCTAGCCTTGTACTTACTTATGAACCTATTTACAATGGACATGGCAAAAGCATGTGGCAAAATCAGAGGTGTTCTGCAAATTCAGGGGCAGTTGAAATGCATTTCTGCTCCAGACCTCTGTTCCAGAGTCCTCTATACACACACCCACTCACACTACAACTGTCCATATCTTTGTTACAGAATTGTCTGATGTCTTTAAGTTTCTTGAGATTATTTCCTGAGCCATCTATTATTCAAATTGCACACTGCAACTTCATGCAGGATTAGGAACATATAACAAGGCTTTGTCTGGGGTACATCCAACATTCTCACTCAGGGTGCTGGAGTGAATTTTGCATGTGTACTTTATTTTTCCCTCACCTACAGTTTTGTTACCTTCCATGGAATTTGCTATGTCATCTTCATAAATCTGCAAAGTATAAATTATTTGCTCCCTGGTTCATAGGTAGGTACTAGGCTATTGGCCCTAGGGCCTATATAAGCCTAGCCAAACGGTACCCTGGCTTTTGCCACCCAAGAAAATGATTTTCCTGTGCCCCTGTCAAGCAGAGCCACAGAAGTGATCCCTGGGGTGAATTTCCTATCTCCCATCCAATCATCAAGATTTTTCTTGAAGAGTGCTAATGAGGAGCTTTGTTTGATAGAGATAGGTAGTTTGTTCCAGAGTATGGGAATCTATCCCTCCAGCATGTTCTGTTTATTGTGGTGACAAGGTTTAGGTCCCTAGAGCATGTAGCTCGGAGGGATTGGGATTTCTTTACGTGGAGCATGTCCAACAGCTTCGGGTTTGACATAGCTTTGTATGTTAGGCAGAGATCGCCTCTGAGTAGGCGATATGCGACAGAGTAAAGCTGGGGTTTTTTGAGATGGTCTGCATAGGGCATCTGTTTGAGGTCGGTAATCCTCTTTGTGAGGTATTTCTGTGGCCTTTCCAGTTGTTGTAGATGTTTTGTTGGACTTTATTGCTTTACACCTTGGTGTTTTCTATATGCTGACCCATATTCACTATGCTTTCTTACTTTTATCTACATTGTATATAATCTCTTGTGACAAATGCCCAGTTTACTATTTATAATTATATCTTATATACATGCCCATACTATATAATCTATTACATTTTCCAAGATGATAGTTACATATGAAGTTTACACTCTTCTCTTAGTCTGCATTGTCACCAAGGTGTTTGATTCACATACACAAGGTACAGTGTTTGATTCTCACCTTTGGGAAATAAATTGGTTAAGCTTGGAATAGCCTATTAAGAAAGCTAGCCTAGTAATTAGCTATGAACTTATGAGGGGTGGAGGCTGGCATAATGTTTAAACTATTTACCTTACAGACACAAGGTGCAGGGTGTGATTCCCACATGGGGTAAATGGCTAGGCTAAAAATGTCCCATAAAGGTAGTTAACCTAGTACTAATACATGAATCTATCCCTTTCCTATTAATGCATGTATAGCAACATTTTTTCTGCTTATACCATGTAACCTTTTAATTTCACATATTTGTGTGTGTGTCTTTTGGCTTTTCCCGGTTAGGGGTCGCCACAGCGGAACTCCGGTCCGCTAATGATTGGCAGTAGAGTTTTAAGTGCTGGCTTGCCGGGCCTAATGCACAACCTTCAACGAAGGAACGCCCATTCACGCATGTCGTCACACAGTAGACGCTCTAACTGAGAATCGAACGGGCAACATCTAACTGTGAGGCGACAGCACTACCGCAGCACCACCACCACAAATCCCTCCAAAACCTGTGCCTATATATTTCAGCTGCAATCTTCATCTTGTTTTGCCATTTTTCATTCTTTAAGTTCCTTTCTCTTTTCTCTGTTGTCTAATTATACTTTTGGACCTACTTCCATACTTCTGATTACATTTTGCCACACCTACTTGTGATTTGTTTACTTAGAAATAATTTCTATTCAGGGTACTCAAAAGCAGAAGACTGCAAAGGATATTTGTTCAAAATTGGTATTTTGCGTAAAGAGGTAGGGAAAGCCCTCACACGTTGTGTGGAGGGCTGCTCTCTCACACTTGCTGATAACTAAAGAAATCAACTCTAAGGTCAGCGTTAGTTGAAAGAAGGAAAATACTTGACTTTTTCAAAAAAGAATATTTGTCATTCTCTTTTCTTCGGCGAACTCGGAGAAAAGCATCATTTTCAAAATACTGTGTTCGAATTAATTTGATTCAAGCTTTTATGTTTAAGGAGAAGAAATGTTCATATGTACATTACCCCATTTTTTAAAATAAGGTATTTATTTTTCATCATTTTTGCTTGTTTGTTTGTTTTTTCCTGTGGTATCCAAATGGAAAGTTACATAATTAATTGAAGATTGTCAGATAAGTCAGAAAAGAGATCCATGAAAACTAGTACCTTAGAAAAGTGATACTAATACATTTAAGAAATATGGATGCACTGTCATTTAATATGTATTTGCAGAATAGTAAAACAAATCATGCAACACTAGAAAAGAAGCCTGCAGATTTCTATGGATAACAGCAATATGTTTATTGTATTCATTCTTCTAACTGTCAAGTAGATCTTTCATCAAGCTATGCATACCACAGTATTGTTTTTCAGCCACTCCCCCCGTGGATGAAATAACCTTCTGAAAAATATTACAGTGTTTAACCAAATATTTCTTTAGGCTGTCAGTCAGATTTTTGTTGTGGTGAAAAGGCCATCCTGATCTAAAGATTACTATGAATAAGGGAAAAAATACACAACTTTTAAATACATTCAGGGATATGACAATTTAAGGCACAGCATGTTAAGTGCATTCTTCCACTGGAAGTGTATTACTATCAATTTGTGGCACATCTTTGGATTGTCATATTAACATAGCATACATTTATGAAACTGATTAAATGTTCTTAAACTTAAAAAATGTAAAAAACAAAAGCATGTTAATATGATTAGAAATATCTCGGGATATCTACAGATGGCTGAGGTGAAATTATTCAAGAGTCAGTTGCCAGAAGCACAAGATGCTGAGGGACACAACACTGATCACTGTCATCTATATGAAATCATTGCCAGTGTGATTTCTAAGTGTGCACCATCAGTGATTCCTTTTAATCTATATGAAATCATTGCCATTGTGATTTCTAAGTATGCACCATCAGTGATTCCTTTTAATTTATATGAAATCATTGCCAGTGTGATTGCTAAGTGTGTACCATCAGTGATTCCTTTTAATCTATATGAAATCATTGCCATTGTGATTTCTAAGTGTGCACCATCAGTGATTCCTTTTAATCTATATGAAATCATTGCCATTGTGATTTATAAGTGTGCACCATCAGTGATTCCTTTTAAACTATATGAAATCATTGCCATTGTGATTTCTAAGTGTGCACCATCAGTGATTCCTTTTAATCTATATGAAATCAATGCCAGTGTGATTTCTAAGTGTGCACCATCAGTGATTCCTTTCTTTAGAAATATTTCTCACTTCTTCTAGTTGGTACAACAATTCAATTGGGATACATAAGTCTGGGGGGGATTTGTCTCCCTCACACCAGGGGGTGTAGATGACATGTCCCCTACAAAAAAATACTTTGTTTGCCTTTTTTGCCATTCTGTGTTTTGGGCATTAGCTTTCATTATTTCTGATGCTCAAGGTTTTGCCATTTGATAGTTCATAGCTGCACCAAATATTTTATAACACCATATTATCACAAAAAGCTTTTCTGCATTCTAAAATTGATACAGGTTTCTCAATAGTGTAGGGGCTAACACTGTTACCTAGCACTGCTGGGTTCAACAGTTCATTCCTTGCTTGAATGCCTTCCATGTGCTGTCTGCTTGCACACCCTCTATCTGAATTTATTTATTTATTTACTTACTTATTTATGTTAGTGTGGGTTGTGGTAACTTTCCACTGCCTAAAGATATGTAGGTAAGTAAACTAATAATAGCTTGTATTACACATCGGTGTGTGCATGGAATGGATTACAAGTACTATCGCAGATTGTATGAACTCTAAACTTAATAGACTGTGTATTTCAGTGGGGATCTCATCAAATTCTTGTAAGTTATGTATGCACTTAAGTAGGTGGAAGTTTGCAGAGATACGTCAGTACTAACAATAAACATTTTTGCAGTGCCCTTGAACCTTTTAGACTTATTCACTCTGAAGTTACTCCCACAGAAAGAAGGAGAGATTAAATACCAGTCAAATAAACAATCAAGCAAACATAGCCTGACCAAGTAGAGATCAGGCAAAAAAAGCAAATGTAAGTAGAGTAAACTGCATGACTTGAATGTGAGAGAGCATGTGGCCTGCGATGAACGTGTCTCCTATTCATAATTGTTTCCTGTCTTACTCCTATAACTTTGCTAGATAGGCTCCAGTTTCCCACATCCATGAAATGGATAAAATGGGTATTAAAAAAATCAGAAATAAATGTTACAGTATTTTGTTTTACTGGCTACACTGGCTTCACTCGGTTTTCATGCAATTGCAAAAGCAGCATCCTTATGTCCTGCTTTGATGGCAAGAAACTGCTATTCATTTTGACAGTGATCTGCATCCAAAAAACAGTTAATTTTTGTTATCAGTAATTGTTGCTTTATTTTGGTAATGCTAGTAAAGTGAGATCAGATCACTGCCCCTTCCTATACTTTTATAAACTGTTGTGTGATTTGTTTTTGTGGAAAGCATCTCCAAGTGAAAGAAGCAAAGTACATGACTGAAATAATATGATTTCATCAATTATGTCTGCATAAAAGACTGATGAATAAACAGACCATTAACTGCTGTTTAAGAAACAAATAATCAAAACTGCAATGTAACCCAACAGTACTGAAAACATAATACAGTTTAACTCAACTTGAGTGTATGGGATGTCATTAGTTGGTGTGAAATATGCCCCAGGATTTAATAAAATATGTGTAGGCTCCATGTAGAGCCTACATAGAATGTACCCATGTACATGGCCATGGTTACCCATGGCAGCGCACCATGCATATTAATCATGGTGTGCTGACAAGGCAGAGTATAGTAACAGGGATATTGAATCCATGTAGGCAGAAGTGTAGAGGCTGGTCAGATGTTATGTACATGGTGAGTTTTCCTTGTAATGTTTCGTGCTACTGTTGAAATGCAATGTGTTAATAGTTTGTGTTTTAAATTTATAAATTGTTATTTTTTTTATTTTTTTATTTTTATATTTAATGTCTGCTTGCACGGTGAGGAGCTGAGTGCAGTGATGCCAAGTGGCACTCACACATACACAGCTGACACCTACCAGACATCTAAAAATTTTAACCAGATGTAATTCATTATGATAGCTGTGGGTTTTTTTGTTGTTTTTTTCCCCTTTTTTTAAAATTTGTTTATAATTACTGTTTGCGTGGCTTGGCATGGAGTGCAGCAATGCCAAGCCACACTTACACATATACAGCAGACACCTGCCAGATATCTAAAAATAGAAACTGGATATAATTAATTATTTATTTCTGCTATTGTTTAAGCCTGTTTTAACCCATCTGCATGGCACCCTGTGGTTGCTTAGTAGTATATGTGAAGGTATACTACTTTATATGCTATCCAATTAGCTAAATGGGTAGAGTGACAGTCTAAAGCTTCATAGGTTCTCTGTTCAAGTCCCTAGCACATATATCATTTGTTGAATGCAATGTAAAATGTCTTTTAAATTAAAATCAATATTTTCACATTTGGGAGAGCTGTGCGGTGCTAAGCACTGCTTAACCATGGTTAATGGCTGACATTGTTTGTGCTTTGCAAAGCTTCACTAAAACCATGGTTGTGCAAGATTTCACAATGCTCACCTTTGTTTAGTTGTTTGCATGATGCTAAGCAATGTGGTACTTTTTTGAATGTGGTTAAATGACATATAAAGGCAGGAAAACCACCTATATTAAGGCCAAAAGGTGGGAATTCTGCACCATTTGGTGGAGTCTGCACCATTTGGTGGAGTCTGCTGATATGCCAGGTGGTGTTGGAGAGGGTGCAAGCTTTCGGGTGCAGAGATGGGGTGTGCAGGAGTCCAGGGTTTTGGTTGGGCTCCTCATATGCAATTATGAACCTAGGCTGTTGCAGGGCAGTTACCAAGGCTCAGAATGTAAAGCTTAGACCTGGGATCAGCTGGCCAGAGAACTTAGCAGTGCTAATGGTATCCCCTGCACTGGTGAGCAGTGTTGTCACCACTATGACTACCTGAAGTGGAGAAAGTGGGCAGCATTGGACACCTGCGTTCAAGAGACTACGGCTGGGCATGCCCCACAAATATGTAAGTATTTTTTCCACTGTTTTACCAAAATGCAAGCAGAGTGTGTGCAAAACTGATATGCATAATGATGTGCTTCTCTCCCAACAGCTGCAACTGAGAGGACTTGCAGTATTCAGTCCCATGCTGGGTGCCTGGCCAGGTTGCACTGTGAGTGTGGTATGTCTGGCTATATTATGCTAACTGTAGTGCAATAAGCAATAAAGAATAAAAAATGTATGCAATAAAGAATAAACAATAAAAACTATAGTGCAATACATGGGCAATTAAAACTGTAGTGCAATAAATAAACAATAACAGCTGTATTGCAATAAACAAAAAACAATACCAATAAATGTAAACAAAAAGGTGTAAAGCAGGATTCTGGTGTCATAACATAATTGCACTAGAGCTGTATGCACTGCATGTCTATGGTAAGGTTGCTGCAGTCAAGTGTACAACTTAATAGCTGTAGAATGCAAAACTAATGGCCTGAAAAATGTATTGATCAACTCATAGTATGGTTCAAGGCTGTCTCCAGGCCAGTTTCAGTCACATAATGCTCTCATTCCTTCCACTCCAGGAACAAAAGGTATATGGGTGAGCTAGCCCACTTGATGAGCAGATAGTGTGTATAGATTTCACAGAGAATTATCAGCAATACCAATAACATGTTAAGCAGCATTGTGGTTTCCTAAATAAATCTGTCTTAATATTTGCAGTAGGACTGTAGTCATTGCATGTCTGTTCTAAGTCACTGCAGTCAATTGTCAGATTATTTGCAGATGTCTCCTGCAGTCACAGCTACTGGGTTCTACTCCCATACCTGCCAACTAAGGCATGATGACTGTCTAGTTTACTTAACATACACAAACATGCCTCTCAAGTGTCACAATTTTTTGTAATGTAATTAGAACTGCCTAATCTGTATGTCACATGTCAAATGTTTACATGGACTGCAATGTATTACCAAATCCATTTACAGAACACCTTGGTAGTTATATAAGTCCACATTATGTGAAACTGTTTTGTGTAGTTGTGTACCAGCATTTGTTACTGCTTGGCCCATACTGTCCCATGCTAACAGCTTGAGAGGTATGTAGAAGAATTATAGTCATTGTACTCACAACTGACACTACACACCTGTAGAGCTATGTATTACCAGTGTTTTCAGGGATATCATCTGCAATGTCACTAATGGTATGTTTTTCTGTCTCTCCCTTATCTTCTTTAATTTATTATTGTTATTTATTGTTATAATTTAATATTAATATATTTTGTTAAACTATCTATATTTTGTTAAACTTTAATTTATTATTGTTATTCATTATTATGATTTCATATTAATATATTTTGTTAAACTAACGATATTTTGTAGAATTTATTATTGTCATTTATTACTGTGATTCAATATAAATAATTTTTTCTTAAACTAACTGTTTTGTCGGCCATGTGGTTTAATTCATACTGGCTTGCTGTCAACAAACTGACTACCAAAATAAAGTTAAACCAAGGTATGAGATTGATGACTATTAGGTCACCCCCCTTTTTATACCCTACTCCCTGATATTGTTTTTATGACCATTAGTTTGGGCTATAGTTATATCATGTTTGTTAACATAGGTTGAAATTAGCATTTAGTTTATTCTAGTATAGGGTAGGATAGACAGATTCTTTCATTTTGATCAATTACGCCCTGTATACTGTTCAATCATGATAGGAACTTTCCACACTGTTATTACTTATAGGATTTTATTATTATGTTTCCCTTAAATAAATATTTATGATATGGAATTTTGAAGGAAGCATGTTTTAGTTAGAATTAATTTGGTTATAACATGAAATGTTAATATAGCAGTATAATTGCATTTTTAAATAACTAAAATATTTATGCATTTTAGTTAGTGATATACATATGTTTCATTAGCTATTTATAAGGGAGAAAGCATCTTTTACATAACATTACACATAGTTTTAAAAAATGTATATATTATATGCATATATACTTTTATGTTTATTTTCCCCTCATTTTTATACATTGTTAGAGATTTATGTCATATGATTTATACTGTAAGTGTTTTGATTTATTTTATGTATGTTGATATAGTACTGTTAATGAAGTATTTTTAATGTAAGCTGCTTAGCGCTTTAAAAATCTAATTGTTACCATTGAATTGACCAATGACATTGAACAAGAAGGTATTTAAATAGTAACCTTTGCTGAATTAAATGTTTGATAGTCTGAAGAAGCCGAAAGGCGAAAGCGCTTACTATTATAATAAAGTGTTGCTCTCCACATTGCTCATCAAGCGTGGTGGTTTCCTTATGTGGATTTTCAGTGTTTCATGAATTTTCAGTGTTTCATGACATCTCATGGTTGGATTGTGAATTGTTATTTGGCTGCCGCACACCAGCAAACCTTTGACCTTCATTTAATATGTATTTGGATTAATAAATATTATGTTGCATTCTGTTAATACTAACATTGGTTTGGTTATTAGTAACCTTAACTTATTGATTTAACTAGTTTACTACAGTGCGTCAAGGTCGTCCGGTTCCTTATGATCCACCTACCTTACCTCCTCCAGCTGTGACACCGGGTCCCAGCACATCTGGAACCCAGCCTGGTGGTGCCCTCTCTGCTGCCCCTGCACTACCTGTGGCTACAGGTAGTACCACCCCATGGGATGGGGATGACCCCCCTCTGGGAGTGGTGGTAGAGGGGGAGTTATCACCTGTGATGAACTGCCAAGTTTGGTGCCCAGGATCATCATGCATGACTTTGGATGATGCCTGCATTAGATGGAGAGCATGCTGGCCACCCTGGTGGGCAGGCTTGCCCCGGAGCCCAGCATCCACCACTGCCACTCTTGGAGCAGTGACAGATCAGTGTTGAAAGTCCCATGGGTGGGGATGTGAGTCATGCTGCTACCTTGTGGAGGCACATTGGACTGAGATTCCACAACACCCTCCCCATCCAAGATGTTCACCCCCCTCTTGTGTCACACACTACCCCTGTCTGCTGTCTTGTCTGTCTGCAAAATCTCCCTAACTTACTCAGCTTACCTCCCCCAACATTCTACTCTAACCTTAAAAAAAATGGGCACCTGTCTCAAAAAAAGTATTGGTCTATACATAGCTCTCCATTTCACACACATATTCACTGCACACACATAATTTGGTCCAATTGGCTTAATAAAGCAATTATACTGTCATCACCCCTCTCTCAGGGGGGTGATAGACCAAAGTCATCTACAAAATCTGTCAAGGTGCACAGCTGCTGCTGTACAAGAAATGGATAGCTATGGTTCTTTCCTACACCCTTCCTGCACATACCTACCTGCTTTTCACTATGTTTCTCCCCCTGCTTGCACCCCATTTCACCATGTTCCTATCTCTCCATTTGTTTTTCTTTATATATTTTTAGCACAATACTCTGTGACACTCCATGTAGCACAGCTTCGCTAAATACAGCTAATTGGAGCTATACTCATATATGTGTTTTTAAATCATAATAAATACATAAAAGTAAACACCTGTTCCCTATTTTGAACCCAAAACCATTGCACCTGCAGACCACTGCATTAACCTGCCATGCCACAAAGCTGCTAATTAAAACAGCTGGTTTAAGCAAAACATAGTAATTGCAAGTTACACTCATTAAGCATATTTTAGCAGAACTGTGCATTGCACCATGTTGCATAAACTTGCTTAAAGATAAATGGAAAAATTGAGAGTGTACCTTGGAGTCTGGTGCAAGACTACACTACTAGAAATTCAAACGCATAATAATGGATATACATGAGGTGTGCCCTTTTATCACTAACATTTAGAAATACACCTGCTATGGCATTAATGGCAAAATACATGTTCAACTGGGACCCTGGTGCAGAAATACAGCCATATAAAGCCATGCACATAATGTTGGATGTATAAAAAGTATGTCACAGCCTATATGTGTGCACTTATATTTTGCAAATACACCTACTGTAGCAGTGACTTTGTAGTTCTGTCTGTTAAATGACTTGCAAACAGTACTTTTTTTCCACACACAGTCCTGGGTTCAAGTCTAGTGGTGTGTAGCAGTTAAATTACATTATTGTGAAGCCGGCAATTAATGACTGAGTCATGAACTCTTCCTCCACACAATAACATTTTAATGAAATGTCTGTTTTTCAATGATGGAAGTCACAGGCCTGCAGAGAGGAGCACACTTCACATATTCCTGTGGCAAAGCTGTAAGTGCATAAAGTGTCACATTGTGCATTAATATGCATTCACAGAGGATTTCAAATCAGGCAATGCAAATGAGGGCCACTAATATTAGAGTGCACCACACAGTCCTTTCAAACTCACAGTGCAGATTAGCACAGCTGCACAACTAACATACACATTTGAAGTCCCCGCTTGTAACAAGAACTACCAGCATACATGTTCCAAATGAGTGCTAGACTGTAACACATGGCATGACAGTTGCCCAAATGGTGGACATATTCTTATATTTAACCCCTATGTTACTCAAGGACACAACAAACATGTTGCCTAGCACTCTGTTAGTGATACTGTTGCCTAACATACTTACCTTAAACAAATGCCTTAATTGGAGTGGCATGGGTGCCCTAAATCTGGCTCTGCCTCTACAACAAGGCTGACACAGCTCCCACAGTTACTCCTACAGCTTGTTGTCCTCCAAAGTGTTCACACTCTCTGCTTATGCCTATTACCTGCAGCAGAAGCTGCAGCCTGTAGCACACACATCTCTATGTAAAAGTTGCTGCTATAGACCTACCGTCTACAATTATGTAGTCTCCTCACCCCAGGAATGTCCAGCACAGCATATCAGAAAGGGATTCTAATCTACATGAAGGCCTTATATCCCTTATATCTTGTACAGTGGTTGCATGTCATTGGCTGATGACAGTGCAAATCAGCTGTGTTGGCTGCAATTAGCATTTCAGAACCACAGATTGGTTAAGAAGCAATCGCCTGTTAATGAGAAGCATGTTAAAAAGGCAAACAGCTGGCTATGGGGAACCATTCTATATGAGACTTCCCCCACACAGAACAAGCATTTGCTAAAACTTAAATATCACCACATATTAACAGAGGAGTATTGCACTCCAGCAGGTATGAAACCTTTTTCTTTACAACAGGATGCAGATGTGTGAATATACTTATGGGAAATAGGGATTACAGCATTAAGTTTTTCTTAGAACTGTGATAATGACATGTCAATGATCTCCAGATTTGTTACACATACAGAGGATGTGCAATACATCAAAGGTGGAATATCTTCTGCCAATGTGGCAGACTGGTCTTGTGGGACTGTCACTTTATAGTGGTTGTAATAGCACATTGGTATTTGTTTGGCACAGTTGTTTTGACATATTATCATGGGGGTTGGCCCTTGGGGACACACTACAATAGACACCAGTGTCAGCTGTATGATCATACAGCAGTACCTGTCATGGCACACACAGGAATACCTGACTATTGCTAGTACCTTAGTTGTATACACATGCTTAGTATGTTTGTACACTGTGGAATATGATGTGTGATCAAGCAGTGGATACTGGCAGCCATTCTTTACTTGCTCTATCTCTACATAGTGTACTTCCACATATGTGATCCTTGCATCTATTCTCATGCCACTGCCTTTCAGGACACATGTATCCAAGATGCCGTGCACCCTTCACAGATGCATGAGATAATACTGGAAGGCCTCCATCAACAATATGAACTACTACTATCCAGGGGGAGGCACAACAGGGAACAGTGGGCAGCATTGTGGGCTGACTTTGTCTGTGATATGAATGCCACAGATCATCAGAGCAGGACATATGAGCAGGTTCTGCACAGTGCAACAGACATGGTCAATGCTGCGTGCAGAAGAGCAGCAGATGTATCCAGGGATCGGGGCATCACTGGTGGAAGGCCTGCAGTGGAACAACCACTCTCAGCCACTGAGGAATTCCTGGCAAATCTATGCACACACAACAGCTCCCAGGCATCCATCACACCGTACATCGTGGATATGGGTGCCACAGTTTCCACTGCAGAGGAGCATGCAGGTAAGCTTAGTTTGATCAGAATTGCAATACTGTACCATTAAGTGTGTCAGGGTTTTCATACCCTTATGTGGGTGTCAGGTCTTTGTTGCTTGAGGGGGGAGAATTTAACTGCAGTTTGATTGTCATGTGCAGATTTTGACCAATATAACAATTAATGCAGTAGCGACTGTAAATATGAGATATATGGACGTTTTACCTTGTTGTGGTGCAACATGCAGTGGTACTGAAATTACCTGTCCCTCAACTTTTCACAGGTCCATCAGGTATCACACAAGGCCATGGTCCTGCTCCTGGTAAGCATGACACTGTTTTGTTATAGATGTAGGTTTACAGCAATTTAATCCCTAAATTGTCATCCCAGGCAGTTGCCTGTGTTGCTGCACTGTTAGCATGATTGCCAACTGCACACATATTGTCTGAATGTACACTTGTTTGACTCATATCTATGCCTTGTGGGTATGAAATGACCGCACTGATAGATGTGGTAGTATTATCAGGACATTACAGATTGTCATATGTGACAACTGTGCTGAGGCTTTTACTTACAAGTAACTACAGCTGTTAGTGAGAAGAGTAATGTCCTGTTGTCCTACTATATCAGGTTGGGTTTTCAACAGGTCTGTAACAGTGCCAACAGTGTATAGAGCTTTACATATATTGCAACATAGTACCACAGAGCATAGTAGTGCAGGTATTAATGTACTGCTGTTTCCTTTCTTATCATAGGTGACCAGGGGGTTTGGTGTCTATCCCCTACACAACCTAATGTCAGTATCTGTTCAGACTTTGATGATGATGGTGGCCATAGTGAGGCACAGGTGGGGGTTATGGGGGCTGACTCTCTCCCTGAGGTTGACATCCCTCTTCTGCCATGATTGTCACTGCACACAGTCTGCATGCCCACACATACCCAGTTCCCAGAGGCCAAAGATATTGGACAGTGAGAGGGTGGGGACATTGAACAGGAAAGTGAAGTGACTATGGCTCCAGTGAGTACAGACACTGGTCATAGCCAGAGACCTGCCGACATTCTACACAGGTGGATTAATAGGGGTGCTTGTAGGAGGCCTGCTGTCTATTCACCAGTTGTTGCAGGTGTCACATCATGGGTCACTCGGCGCATGTTACGGGGCATCATGGAGGTACAAGCACATTCTGACTGGAACTCCAGACCTATACTTAGGGTTATGGATGTAGCACAATATGACATCCGTGACTGCCACCACCACATTGCTGACACTCTGGATCAGTTCACTGATGCAGTGGATAGAAGGTGGGCTAAGACAGTGTCTGCCTTTGAATGCACAGTGTCTGTGCTGGAATATCTGGTTGGAGTTGAGTGTCAGATTGTGGACATAGGTCAGCAACCCCATCTGCTGAGAGTCGACATGGCCCTGCACAATCATGCTCCCATAGTGGCAGTACATCCAGAGCTAAAGAGGGGAGTTTGTTTGTTTGGAGGGACTTGTTTGCTGTAGCATAGACTAGATCCAGGCCTGCTGAATCTAGCTTTGTTTGTATAACTTGAGCACTAATCCAGGCATTCTTTAAAGTATTCAATTGTATTTATTACTGCTTGGTAGTAACTTGATTAAAGTGTAGTTATCATTCTAAGTCTTTTGGATTAAGCACTTGGGCTTCAGACCAGTTGTTTTACATTAGGAAGGTTTGTGGCCTGCACTGTGGTGGCAGGACAGGTAGCTTACATCCTTCTAAGTTGGGAACTGCTGATTGAGGGCTCATTGTCTGTTATTCTAAAAGTGTATTAGTTCTGGTTTAAGCACTTGGGCTTCAGGCCAGTTATTTTACATTAAGAAGGTTCGTGGTCTGCACTCTTGTGGGAGGAGAGGCTGGACTCTGCCCTTCTGAGCTGGGAATTTCTGGTTAAAGGCTTATAGTGCCTGCATATTTGAACTGTTTCTTACTGAAATTGGTACACCTTGTTTGCTGTAGCATAGACTAGATCCAGGCCTGCTGAATCTAGCTTTGTTTGTATGCTTGTTGTTTGTTTGCTTGTTATTTCCCTGAAACGCTAATTCCACCTAAAACGCTGCTTTTCAGTGCTTCTGTGGATCCCTAGTGATATCTGCATGGCTTACTGTACTTATTTCCTTGTTTTACTTGAAAGAAAGTTACTGTTTGTCATTTTTGCATTTAAGTTACCTGTAACACATTGCATTTAAGTTACCTGGCACTTGCTCACTAAAGCAATTATATAAATCAGCACTAAAAAATTAAAAGCACTACACCCTCACAAACTCCCCTTGAGTACCTTTTTCCCCATTGGCCCTTTTTTCAATTATAAAGGAATTCCCAATACTATACTATACTAGCATGTCCAAAGGTCAGTTGTCAATCTCCTCTTCGGTCCAGCTGGTGAATCTGGGAATTTTGAGGCAATGTTACAACTGCCTCATGTACACAGACAACCCTCTCCTCCTCCCAACAAATTCCAACACATATGAGAGATGCAACCATATAGCCAAACTGGGGGCTAAGCTCTCTCAACTCAGTACTGGCGTAACCAGTCAGAAGGAGAAGGAAACCACACTCACTACAATTCCAGTCTCACATAGACCTACCACGACAGCAAACCAAACACATAAACACACAAAAACATACTCGGAGGTTCTAAATAAAAATCTGCCTAAGCAGCAGAGACCTCCAAAGCAGACACCCAAGCAACCGCTACCTCAAAACAAAACACATGCAACACATAGCTCACAAAGCCAGCGTGCCGAACAGTCACAGCCCTTAAGGCTAAACAACACACCTGATGCATTTGTAATAGGTGACTCTATCGTCAGGCACACTGACGTCCCGCTCACCAGGCTGAACAACGAGAAGGTCATGGTGAGCTGCCTGTCGGGCGCTAGGATCCACCACATAACACAAGCACTCAGGTCACTCCAAGGCAAGTACAAATATGACTCAGTCATTGTCCATGCTGGTGTGAATTACCTGAGACATACCTCCCTGGACTACATGAAAAGAGACATAGAGGAGCTCTCTGAGCATGTAGCCCAGGCCGGTATGACCCTGACCTTGAGTAGCATTTACCCTCACCAAGAATGATGCCACAATATGAAGACAAGATGATCAATTTCAACAATTGGCTTAAGTATTGGTGTCATTCAAAGGGGATCCAATGCCTGTCAGCCTGGGATGACATGCTCGACAAGCCACGATGCTTCGCTAGGGACGGCTTGCACCTGTCACCCCTG
The DNA here is from genome assembly GCF_019279795.1 of Protopterus annectens. Taxonomy (NCBI): domain Eukaryota; kingdom Metazoa; phylum Chordata; order Ceratodontiformes; family Protopteridae; genus Protopterus; species Protopterus annectens. Next base: position 286,392,191 of record NC_056733.1, read on the forward strand.
GGCTTTCGGATATTGGCAAAGGCTCTTGCTGCCCCAATAGTGCCTTTTTTAGGCAAGGCTCAAAAGACAAACCCACCTCCATAGGTATCACAAGGGATAAGAAACTAAGAGTAATGCTACTCAACGCCAGAAGTCTAAACCTCAAGATGCACTTTTCGAAACTCTCCTTAGCATGGAGAACATCGATATCTGTGCAGTAACAGAAACCTGGTTCAAGGCTCCCGAGAGCATCCCAGCACTACCAGGTTATACCTCATACCATGCTTTTCGGCCCCAAAACTTGAACCAAACCACAAAAGGAGGGAGTATCAATATTTCAAAGATACCCACACCTCCAGGTTGGTGGCACAGCACGAAGCATCAGAGACTATCCATGTGCAACTAACAGTGGGTAAAACTGTCTTCCAGTTTATAGCCTGCTACAGACCACCCTCCCAAACCCAGGAACCCCACTCAGCCTTCCTGAGAACACTGGAAAATATGAAGGTCTCTCCAAACACCATTATATTGGGCTTCAACTACCCAAACATAGACTGGGAGCATTACTCTAGCTCCAACACCCTAGCCCAAAGGTTCCTAGAATTTATAAACTCAAATGCTATGGAACAACTTGTTACCACTCCCACAAGAGGGAAAACATACTGGACCTGATCATCACCAACATGGGGACTCTATGCTCCAGACCAGAAGTGTATCCCTCACTGGTAAGATCAAACCATAAACTAATCTCACTGGATATTCACATCCCGACCCCACCCCCTGCCCAGAAAACCACAGTGAAAAACTTCTCTAAAGCAAATTTCACACTCCTCAAAACCGAGGTGGAATCCTTCAAAGCCCCCGGGCCTGTGGAAAATACGGCCCAGACAGCAGAATCCTTTATAAACGCATTCTCTGAACACCTTCAGGAATGCATGGATCATGCAATCCCAAATAAAACCAAGACCCAATCCACCAAAGGCAGACGTCCTGTCTGGTGGACCCCAGCCATAAACAAACTATACAATAGAAGGAGGAAGCTACTACATGATAGAGCAAAATCCCAAAAAGGGATGGCATCTCTGATCAGTATTAGCAAAAAACTACGGGCACTCATAAAAACGTCTAAGGCCAGCTTCAAGAGAAAAATTACACAGGACACTAAGGATAATCACAAGGCTTTCTTTAGTTATGTTAGGAACCTGGGTGGAAATTCCCAGATATGCTCAGAATTAGTCTAAAATGACAAAAAATACACCGAACCCACAGACATTGACAACATCCTAGCTGACAGGTTCAGCAAGAACCCCCCCCCCCACCAAAAGGGCAAATATCTGTCCCAGCAGATTGCTTCCCCCCTGACATCTCAGATGCTCAGGTAAGAGCCGCTCTCTCCAAAGCAAAAAACACAGCATCAATGGGACCAGACTGTGTCCCGAGCTGCGTCCTACATGAACTCCAAGAAGAGTTAAACCCAAACATAAAACTACTGTTCAATCTCAGCCTTATTACAGGATATGTAGCCAAAGAGTGGTGTACAGCAACAGTGGTCCCTCTCCACAAAGGTGGTGCCTCAACGGATCCTGGAAACTATCGCCCCATAAGCCTGACTAGCTTGGTCTGCAAAGCTATGGAAAGGATCATCATGGACCTCATAAATAAAGATATTGGGGACCTACAGACACTGGATCCTACCCAGTTCGGCTTTGTTAAGGGCAGATCCTGCCTCTTAAACCTGGTCGATTTCTTTGAAACAGTCACCAAGGCCATTGATGAGGGGAAGGTGGTCCACACAGCCTACCTGGACCTCGCAAAAGCCTTTGATACAATACCCCACTCGGGCATTATAGATAAGCTCACCAGCTTAAATATAAACCCCTATGTCACTAGATGGGTTGCAAACTGGCTCAAGGACAGAACCCACATGGTTAGAATTGCTGGAGCCATGTCAGACTCCAAACCAGTTACAAGTGGCATCCCACAAGGCTCAGTCCTGGGACCTCTCTTGTTCGGTATATATTTCTCGGAGGTACAGGCCAACACAGAAGGACTGTGGCTGACCAAGTTCACAGATGACTGCAAACTGGGCGCCATAATCGACTCTCCAGCCAACACAAGCATCCACCAAAATGGCCTCATAGAAACAGACAACTGGTGCCAGAGCCATGGCCTCAAGCAAAATGCCAAAAAGTGTATAGTCATCCCCTTTGGCAAAAACAAAGTGCCCACAAATTACCACATTGGTGGTAATCCATTAAGTACAGAAGAAGTAATTAGGGACCTGGGGACCCAAGTTGATAGCAATCTCTCATTTGACAACCACGTGGCCAAAGTGGTTAGTAAAACACTTTATATAGCCCACCTAATCATGAAGGGATTCACATCTAGATCAGGGGAGGTCATCGTGCCTCTTTACTCATCCCTCATCAGGCCCATAATTGAGTACAATGCCCCTTTTGGGATGTACCTTACCAGACACCTGCAGCAACTGGAAAGACCCCAAAAGTACCTCACCAAGAGGATCAAAAGGCTCAAACAGATGCCATATGCTGCCCGGTTAAAGAAACTCCAGCTCTACTCAGTGGCATACCGCCTGCTCAGAGGCGATCTGTGCCTGATGTATAAAGCCATGTCCAACCCAGAATTAATGGACATGCTGCACCTCAGAAAATCCAAATCCCATCGAGCTACGCGCTCAAGAGACTTGAACCTCAGCACTGAAATAAATAGTACATGCTGGAGGGACAGATTCATAACCCAGAGGCTCCCTTCACTCTGGAATAAAATCCCAGTCCAGGTTAGGCAGAGTCTCTCATTGACTCTCTTCAAGAGGAATCTTGATGAGTGGATGGGAGATCGTAGGTTTACCCCGGGTATCACTTCTGTGTCACTGTTAGACAGAGGCACAGTATACTAACCTCGAAAAAGGGCATAGCAAAATTAATTTAAAATGGGTGGCGAAAGCCAAACACACTCTGGCTAGGCTTATAAATGCCCTAGGGCAGATAGCCTAGTATGAACCTATGAACCTATGAACCTATGAGTGTGCTGTCCCCACCAGATGTGGCAGGTCATGGGCTCATGGTCCTGGCCATTCCTATGGAAGAGATGGTCCCAGCAGACAGCAGTCACCATAAGGCACTAGCATTGCTTCTGACCTTGGGCACGGCGCTGCCAGCGAAACTCCTGGCAGAGGCAGTTCCTGTGTTCAAGGCCAGTGAACTGTCAGCTCTATCATGCATGGTTCAAAGCTGTCCAACATACACACATGTAGGGCTAGCACTGAGCTTGACTATGTATACACACACACTCACACACCACTGTCAAATGCAGGTCAACTACAGACACAAACTGCACATTTCCATGGTCCATCTTATCTGCTTCTCTTCTTGACTCACACACATGCTGTCAACCTTATGGGTCAGCCTAGGCCTCCTGCACCCCCAGACAACACCTTGTGCAAGTGATGATACCTGTGTCACATCCCTGTCATCCGCGCCATCGATGCAGGGAAATGAAGGTATGTGACTATATAAATTAAATTAACATGTACTTGTGTAATGCATTGTTGTTTGCCATGCCACATGTAGTGGTTACTGACAGATACTGTATGCTGACATTTGTAATGAGTAATCCAAATAATTTTGTGTACCTTATGATGTATGATGTTGTAACAGATGTATACTTACACAATGAAAAGTGTGTCACAGACCTGTTTATGTTTCTCTTTCAGGATTCAGTTGGGGACACCTACACACAGCAGCAATAAACCCATAGACATCACAGCACATGATGGAATGTCAGCACATAAGAAATATGTCTTCTGCAAGGTACAGCACTATAGGTGCATGGTTCCATAGGTTCATATGTGTATAACAGGCTAACAAGGGCAATATCATCATTCAGCGTACTCATGCATCCCTAATCTGTGAAAAGGTCTGATACCATTGATAAGTGTCACCAGGGTTTTGGGACCTAACACATCTACAAGCTGTAGTGATGGAGATGACCCATCTACAAGTTTCATGTGTCCACTACAGACATTTATCTATCACCAGTTAGGATTGTCTTGTTCTGCATCCCATTGTGTCACATGCATGGGGGGTCTGTTTCATATAGGGTCTACTGTCTGTGTTAGATACCTGTCTCTCTAGCATGTACTATTTATACCACAGTGTTATTGTAGGTGTGTAGAACAGGTAAGACATGTGTTAGTCCTGTCATGGATACATGGGAGGCACACAGTAGGATCTGACACCTCCCTGTATGACAGTGATACACATCCCCTCCAAAGCATTTAGGAGACAGGCTACACATGTATGGTGTTGACACAGACTTCATAGGACATGTTATCTATGCTGGTTATTGGTGTACCATGGAGCCTGTGTGGCTGCTACAGTTGTAAGATATGCCTGTGTAGTGACATAGCAAGGGTGCCATTGCACACAATGATAGCTGTGATGAGTGCCGCATTGAGTATAACAATGACAGTCTGGGATTTACATCCCATACCTTTCTGTATAGGTTGTACAAAACTGAATGCTTCCCCACATCTTACCAACCAGTGAAAGTCAAAGGCTACATTACTCTCTGTGTCCATAACTCCATGAGTAATGGCTCAACTGTGTGTGGTGTGCAGACACTACAATATTTTCCAGGGGTGGATGACTTCCCAAAGGGTAGTATTGTACAGTCATTGGCATTTAGTATTTGTCAGTGGCTCAAACAACACCTGAATGTGTGTCCCATGCCATCCTGGATAACTGTTGGTTCTATGTGGGTTTCAGGGACAGCTCCTAATATGCAATCACCTGCTAATGTAGTCAGTCAGAGGTCACTGACAGTGGCTGTGACTGCAGAGAGGGAATGGCTAGAAGGGGTACACCATTAATGATGTCTAGGGAAATCCACTGGTGAGTGGCATCATTGCAGCTAACTTCCCAGATTATAACTGTCAGACACTTGCCTATCCACCAGCTGACGTAACACTCTGTAGATAACATACACAGTTTCCAGCAAGGCCTGCTGGCCTAATATTGTCAAACACCTTGTCAGGCCATGGTAGGTGGAGTGAGCCATATTTCTGTCATCCATTGCATAGTGTAACACTGAATGTGGTCTGCTAGTTAGAGTCGTTAAGCATGATTTGGCCTTAAGCAAAATAAAAAGTGTTTGGTCCAGTTTCAGTAGGTGTATGACAGTGGTACTGCTCATATTCATGCTAACTCCTTTCATGGCATTTCATGTCACAGGACTCAGAAATCTGGGTACACTGCTTGGTACTACATGCTAGTTGTCCTTTGTGCAAATAAGTATTGCAGTTACTACCAACATTTTGCAAGAAGTGAGTCATACAAGGTGTCTTTACAGAGCACATACAAACACATTAGATTAGTGTAATATGTATACCCTGTGAAGGTAAAGTGTGGGTTTTACACAGGTATTCTGAAGTTGTACACTACCCAAGCGGTGTGTACCAGCAGGACACAATTACCTTGTAAGGACTATGCTAAGCATGGTAGTCAACAGATTTGCCAGTGCCTAGCAACTACTACTGATGGTCTCATTAACATCACTGTCACATAGGATACCATGCTCCAATACATTTTCTGTCATCACATGCAAAATGTTACTACAAAGCTTATGATGACTAGCAGGACACAGCCTGTTTGTTCATCCACATAGCTGTCCAACATCATGAAGGGCTCTGTAGGCTTCACATGCCCTTCTTCAGGTAAATGCCTTGATTAGCAGCCTGGGTACTCAGTTGGCTTTTGCATGTCTTATGTCTTCTGTTTCAGGGTTGGTGGTATGTCACTAGGGAAGTGACAATAGGGGGATTAGAAGAACTCCTGCAGTGCCGCTATATGATGTACAATGTCCAGTGACACAGATGTCAAGTCTTGCTGAAACAATTGGCACACTGAAGGTGAGGCATCATACGTGACAATTTCACAGCTAGTCTTGCATCCTGCCCTTCAGCAGATTAGTGGTGGACATCTGCATGACATGGCTGTGAGGCCTACTGCAGAGGACTGGCCACCTTGTGCCAATGTGTGTCCACCTGCCACATGTCCTATGCATGTCATACGGTACAGTTATGTACCTGAAGCCCATGTTTGTGTTCCCACATCATGTCACACAACAACCAGTGTGCTTTCTGGTTGCTTAACAGGCATCATACACTTGTGAGGCTAACGGAATGTCAGCACAGTTGAACAAGTCCTCTATGCATGTACAAGCATCCACATCTTCACAGCAAGGTGTGCCCACAAACAGTGTATATCAGGCTGTCAACCCCAAGGGTGTGGCAGCATGACCCTAAGTTTGCAAGACCTGCTGCTGTGATGTTGGGAGTGTCCCCATCCATCTACTCCTATGACACACAAACACAATGTGTGGCAGATATGACTGCATTTTAAACCTTGCTGCCATGGTGTCTCCAACAGCAGTCATTACATATGGCAATGAGCATTATTTCAACATGCACAACTTGCATTCTGCACCACCTACATCCACATCACATACACCTGCATGTGTGCAGCACATTGCCAAACAACAGACACCTCAGAAAACCCTGTCTCTGGAGTGCACAGTACAGATAATACTGCATGCACTACTCCCTCACCGGTCAAACACCTGAGGCAAAACACAACATCACACCTCTTAGTCACAGGTGATTACATTGTGAGACACATTAATGTCTGTATGAAGTCTGTCATGGGTATGCAAATATCTTTCAGCTGCAGTTGACCCTCACCTAGGATGATGTCACCATTCACACAGACATTGATGGAAGTCAATAACTGCCTTAGTGTGTTCATAGGTTCATAGGTAGGTGCTAGGCTATTAGCCCTAGGGCCTATATAAGCCTAGCCAAAAAGGTACCCTGGCTTTCACCACCCAAGAAAATTATTTTCCTGTGCCCCTGTCGAGCAGAGCCACAGAAGTGATCCCTGGGGTGAATTTCTTATTTCCCATCCAATCATCAAGATTTTTCTTGAAGAGTGCTAATGAGGAGCTCTGTTTGACATAGATAGGTAGTCTGTTCCAGAGTATGGGAAGTCTCTGGGACAGGAATCTATCCCTCCAGCATGTTCTGTTTATTGTGGTGACAAGGTTTAGGTCCCTAGAGCGTGTAGCTTGGAGGGATTGGGATTTCTTTAAGTGGAGCATGTTCAACAGCTCTGGGTTTGACATAGCTTTGTATGTTAGGCAGAGATCGCCTCTGAGTAGGCAGTATGCGATGGAGTAAAGCTGGAGTTTTTTTGAGACGGTCTGCATAGGGCATCTGTTTCAGGCCAGTAATCCTCTTTGTGAGGTATTTCTGTGGCCTTTCCAGTTGTTGTAAATGTCTTGTGAGGTACATACCAAAAGGGGCATTGTACTCTATAATGGGTCTAATGAGTGATGGGTAGAGGGGAACAATGACCTCTTTTTTTCTGGATGAGAAACCTTTTGTGATGAGGTGAGCCACATAGAAGGATTTCCTGACCACTGTGGTGATGTGACTATCAAAGGAGAGATTACTGTCCATCTGTGTCCTAAGGTCTCTTATCACACTTTCGGCATTAAGTAGACTACCACTTATGTGGTAGTTCATCGGTACAGAGTTTTTACCAATGGGGATGACAATACACTTTTTGGCATTGAGCTTCAGGCCATGGCTTTGACACCAGGCATCTGTCTCAGTGAGGCCCTTTTGTAGTATGTCCACATCATTAGGAGTTTTGATTATGGCTCCTAGTTTGCAGTCATCTGCAAACTTTGTTAATAAAGACCTTCTGTGTTAGCCTGTACTTCAGAGAAGTAGATACCAAATAGGAGAGGACCCAGAACTGAACCCTGTGGTACTCCACTTGTCACTGGTCTGAAGTTGGATTTGGAGTCTGCTACTTTCACAGTGTGGGTTCTGTCCATGAGCCAGTTGGCAACCCATCTTGTGACATAGGGATTTATACCTAGTTTAGTGAGCTTATCTATGAAGTCATTGTAAGTGGATTTTCTATATGTCTGCCTGGGACGCCTTACTCAACAGATACAATTGCTTCACCAATGATGATCTTCATTTCACACCCCTGGGATTTGGCATATCGGCCAATGCTGCTGACACCCCCACAATGCATCCTAGATGCACTGCCAAGGGTAAAGTTGGCAATGAGAACACCATCTTTATACAACATAATGGTTATGGTGCTACAAACCGGGTATGGCAACAATGAACTGCACTCTGTGGAATGTGTCCCTACCCTGGATTATGCAGACATGTGTGCTGTCAAGATCATCTGTTTCATGGCTATGGACAGCACCATAGCCATACCAGACAACACATCCATCCACATCTTCAGACCTCAAAATGACAGTGTTGTAGGTAATGCAAGTGGTGCATACATACTTGTCAAGGATAGATACATATTCAGATTTTGTGAAACACTATGATTTCCTGGAGACACTGCAGGTGCCATTCACTACTGGATGGACACATAATCAAGCAATAGCTAGCTACAGGAGCAGCTGCATGACTCCAGACACCCATTGTGTGTACTTGTATGTAGATGTTTGTTTCAAGATATATCATTACACCATGGTTTGGGGAGCATTGAGTGACCACCAACTGTGTTGCTTCATCATGCTACAGCTCACTTGCCCAAAGGCTAGTTCAGGTCCTTTACTACAATGCCCTGGAGCAGTGTTGTGACTTCCCCACATGGAGAACCAACGTATTGCATCATGTGTTTACTAATATGGGTGACCACTGCAGCCCCCCCAGTGTAAGACCCTGCCTGGTGGGATCTGGCCACAGATACGTCTTATTAGAACTACCAGCACTAACCCCACCTTGCAGACTATACAGACATATATTTCAACAATGCCATTTATTACCTCCTGTGGGATGGTTGACATAGCTTGATTGAACCACCCCCTCAGATGAGGCAGGCAAGTATGCAGAGCTGTACACCCATGCATTATCCCAGCAGCATTACAGCTGCATGAACTCGGCTGTACATGATACAAGGGACACAGGCTCCTCATGGCAGAGCAAACCTGACTGGTGGACAACTGCCATTAGCCGGCTGTACAATAAGAGGTAGACATTGCTGTGTGACAGTTGGTGTGAGGGTGCCCCCCCCAACATGGAGGCACAACCTCCTCAGATAAAAGAAGCACATTGTGTTGCTGTGATGCTGTGTAGACACAGCAAGTGACATAATTAGCCACCCACACAAATCAGAACCACAATGCACAGTGTAGTTACATATATAATCTCAAAGGTAAGATCCAGATTGTCAGTGAACTCATACATAATGATGCCACAAATAATGGGTCTGTCTCATAGCTAATCTGTAGTCCCACACATTCTGTGTCAACATCAGTCCCTTGTCCACAGCACATGTGGCACATGGCATTCCTACAACCTGTCTCATAGCTTCCATATTTACAGAGCAGGTTGTAACTGGCATCTCAATGGAGGATACACAGCATCTATTGGACATGGTAACATCCCAGGCTGCATCCTACATGGGATCTGACAAGGATTACTAACAGCATTGGGAGCACCTTGCAATCATACCTAAACCACTGGCTGCACCCCAGCTGAGTGGACAAAGACAACTTCTCTACTCTTGCACAGAGGTGTTGCATCCACTGACCAACATAACTATAGACCGGTTTGTGTTAGTATCCATATCTGTATGCCTGTAGTGGCAATTATCATGGAGCAGATCAGCACATATATATGTGATCAACACACAGTTGACTGTACACAGTTTGGATGTGTGTCAGGAGGATCATGACTGTTACACATGGTGGACATTTCCAAGGCAGTCACCAAAGACCTGATTGAGGGAGCATCAGGGAATACAACCCTCTGGACTGATCCAAGCTGTCTGACTATATCCCCCAGTCAGGCATCATTTACAAAGCACCCAGTTAGGTATCCATAGTACTGCCATTGTAGGAGGTACTAAGTGGCCCATTGATGGCACACATACTGAACATAGGGGCAGCTACCTCCAATAGCTGATCTGTAAGGAGCAGTGTTCATCAGGGCTCACTCCTGGATCCTTTACTGCCTGGAATCCATTTACCCATGACACAAGTGAGTACTGCATGTCTGTGGCTAACAATGTTGGCTGATGCCTACAAATTGTGAGCATTCATAGAGTCTGTGAGTTATGTCAATATCCTGCAAGAGGGTATTGATGAACAAATGCCTGTTGACATACTAATGGCCATAAACTCCATGCAAATATATATCTAGTATAATTTCCATCAGTAACACCTATGTACCTGGTAAGTAACACATCAGTTGCAACATGTGATGTACATACTCAGGGGTGAAAGAACTGTGCACACAAACCTGGCCACACAGGTTTACACCTAATGTGCCTGACATCACCATGTCTCCACAGTGGTATGGCAGGAATCATATGTCATAGCTGAGGGCACAGTCACCCATAAGTGACATACTCATAGCCTCCATCGATGTATTATTCTCTCAGCATGCCAATATCTGAGTGCAGTGGCCATTTGGTAATGTACATTTCCAAGCAGTACAGGCAACAGTATAGTCCCTCACATAGGAACTTCACATCTTTAGTATATGTTCAATGGGGATCACCTGAAATATGTGTCATTGCAGCATGTGGCATATAGAGTATTCAGAAGTCATCTCTGCCTTGCATACGGGCCAATGTGTGATCCTGCTTGACTGTAAATGCTGCATATCTTTAGGTGGCATAACAGATGGATTAATTCCTCTGAGGTCATTAACCTATGAAGTGACGTTAGCAATACGTGCTGGTGGAATAGATTTGTCTAGCAGACTTTAACACACCTTTGAAACAGAACCCAGCCTAATGGTACACAGAGCACCTCAGTGCACCTCAGCACATCCCATCTCTATGATTGACTGTGCAACCATCATTTCACCATAGGGCTTCTGCCTGTGTGCCTCTTGGTCTGGGGCAGTATGTGCTGATCATGTCAATAAAGGTATAAACTTGTCTAGGACTGTGAGGGCCGTATGGCCATTATGCTAGTGAAGTTCAAATGTCCTATGGTTCCATAAACTGATACAAAATGCTCTAACAGCCACGCATACAAATATGGCTACATTGAGGGTAGCATCACTTCCAATTACTGCTTACAGGACTCACATAGTGCAAGTTGGCTGTATGTAGATTACAACCCTTTTCTATGTAATGGTACACACTACAGGTCATAGTACATGATGCACGCAACACACCTCATGTCTGCTAGTACTATCAATTTAGGACATATTATGCCTGATGACATCATCAGGCCTCATTGTGGTCAGGCATTTGGAGGACCACATCACCTGCTACAAATAAATATAGCAAAACCCTACCTCTGTCTGCATTACAGAGGTAATCATATATATGCCATAGAGACATATGCACATACACCCCAAGTGCCCTGGAGTGAGATTAGAACCCCTACCTACCAAGTCTTACACGCTATAGATCTGAGTACTTATTGCACACATCACAGCTTAAGGCTGACATTACAATGCCAGCTGGTAGTGTTAAGGTTGATGACATCATTGAGCCTTGTAGAAGAGGGCAGTTTGGAAGCCAACAGCAACTTAGAGGGACAAAAAGTGCATAATCATTGCAGTTTGACAGCCACTGAGGGATTTTCAATTGTTTTGCAGGAGGATACACACACACACACACACACACACACACACACACACACACACACACACACATACCAAGTGACCTGGAGTGAGATTAGAATCCCTACCTATCTAGGCTTACACACTATAGATCATAGTACTTATTGCACATGCTATGACTGATGTCTGCTTTGTATGTGATTGCAGACAAACAACTTGTGGATTACACAAACTAAGCTTGTATTGAACAGCAACTGTGGCCTGCAAGGTGATACTGTTTCATACTCTTATCTGTATCTAGCATACCTCTCAACCTGGAAATATCAAAAATCTGGACAAAGGCCCATGAAAAATAGGTACACATCTGTATGCTGATTAACATAAAATTTGCATACATAATTATGTAGCCTCACCCATTCATATGGAATTGTGAGATACCAACTTTTAAATGCAAACCAAAGAACAGAAAACCAGAATATGGCTCCCCCAGACTCTGTAATAAATGGTAACCATTTTTTTTTAAATGTGTAGCAATGTTGTGCACTGGGAAGGGAGAAGATGAGCCTTAGAATTTTGTTTTTGGTGACTTGCAGTATGTGGGTTTTGTGGAAAAAGTAGGGCATTTAATGTTAGGCAATATTCTAATCTTAGTAAAAGGATATTACACTTTGCTAGGACCTCCAAAAGGCATTCTCCATGGCCTACTGATCAGTGGCTTAGCTGAGTTTGTGCTGTCCGGGGTTGTCTTTGAGTTTGCCACCCTTCCACTTCATAAAATTATGGTCAAATGAGGCCCCCCATAAACAGCCCTCCCCTCTACAGCCATTCCAGTGTGCCATTACTTGGCTATTTCACCCCATTTGCCATAAATACTGTAATGTGCATACTGCTTTACTTCTACAATAATTTGGATTTTATTTAAAACTTTAATTTCACATTTTATAACTCAAACACTAATAGATGTCATCTACTAAACAAAGCAATACAGTCTCACAATGAAACTATAGTTAGCATTAAAACTTCTCTGCCCTTGAAAGTAAACTCACATTCATTGAAACAGCATTGAAACCCACATTCAAAGAAAATGCATCTGGCCAGTGGCAGATAAAGATTACCTTTGGGCTATTTACAAATCATGGGCCCTTTGCACGTGAAAGATACATGTACTGTTTGATAGACCTTCCTGACTGTATTAAATTAAATTCTTTGTATAACAGAGCAGACTTGTTAGAGCG